>NC_090274.1:130051863-130352318 GCF_040414725.1 Anabrus simplex
TTAAATGAGAGAACATGAAGACGCGAAGTACAATGTCAGTTTCAAAGTGGTCATGAAGGGCGAGTCAAAATTGTATAAACATGAGATAACATAATCACTTAAACAATAAAACATATAAACATATAAACTGTAACAAAACCATGCAGAAGTACGAGATGATTGGCATTGGAGATTTAAATTATTTCAGACACTCTTCCATTGAATGTTGCCTGCCGCGAGTGTAGTACAAAACATAGGTTATATTTCAATAAACACAATCTTCTCAAAAATGTGCATAACATTATAAAAAAATATTTGGGTTGAGGTGAAATTTGGCAGTTAGGGATTGAAATCACTTATTCAATAAGCGCCAATTCAAAAAACAGCTGTAAAGGGTGAGACAAGAATAGCACAAGCGTGAGTTTGGATTCGATAAATGCAAAAAACACACGAGACACACTCGAAAATGTAGGTTCGTAATGGATTTGGCACAAAAGGTCTGCGTTCAATCATTCGTTGAATGGCACCGGTGCGAGTGTAGTTCAAATGTGAGTTAGGATTTAACAGCCTCATAGAATTGCTGTTATCTCATGTTTATACAATTTTGACTCGCCCTTCATGACCACTTTGAAACTGACATTGTACTTCGCGTCTTCATGTTCTCACATTTAATCACACTAATGTAACACCTTGTAATATAAATGTCTACATGCTAGCCTATTTCCCACATTTTGGCTGAAGATGACGCCAAACAGCGTCGAAACTAGTTCCAAGTCTAAATATATGTTGTAAATAAACTATAACATTTATTTGTATTGAAAAGGTGGACCCTTTTAAGTTTCCTATCTTCCATTCTCAGTTCAATACGGACAAAAATGAAATTCTTTGATTTAAATAGCGTTGGACTTGCGAAACAATTACGGGAACAGAACACTGCCATATGTGGAACAATACTGTCAAATAGGGGTGTACCAAAAGATCTAAAGGAACATGAGGGAATTCGCAAATGGGGGGAAAAGTGAACCCGACATACAAGTACAGTCACCTCTCTCTGACATTTCAGCTTCATCTACTTCATCAGCTCCAAGTCAATGTCCCGCGATTTTGCCACCAAAAAGGGCACCGGCCAAGGTTCACCATTTTGGTTAGATGGGAAGAGAAAAGAGCATATTCAAATAAAGTTAAGTTCCCCTCAAGAAGGTGCCAAGTGTGCTTCAAAAATAAAATTATTAGTGAAACACGCTATTTTTGTGGAAAGTGTGGTGTTCCATTCACCCAGGACAGTGTGAAATTATCTACCACACTCTACAGAGATACTAGAGGACTTCATTAAGGTATGTGGAAAATTGTGTTTCCATATCTTGTTTAGTTTAGAACTTATTGTGAAAAGAATTCGTTGTTGTTTGGTCTGCCACTAACAGCTGGAATAGCTGGGCGAGCCCTTTAAATAGCCCGCTCAGATGATGGGCGTAAATATGTTAAAACGCTGAATACAAAAGAATTACGATTTCACTCGAACTTCAACTATGAAACACACTATACACATACTGAAGTGAGTGAAAGTGGGGAAAGCTACTCCTGCTCGTTCCGGAAGAAGCGTTCTATCGTGAGGCGGAGAAATTTTGAATTACTCTGTAAAATACTATTTTTTTAAAATGTAAAGGCAAGTTTAGAATTAAAAGTCCGAATTGGATTCTGTTTAACTATGACATATGGGGAGTTTTGTTCCGCCTGCTGTTACACAAAGCATAACTGTACACTTTACATCGAAAAACTAGGTGAGCCTGGAGCTTGTTGCCAATCTTGATGCAAATAAAACCCGCACCCCAATTTCGTGCCTCAATTAAAAAAAAAAAAATATTATGCAGGGATTATTCGTGCAAATACGGTAAATAATTTTTTGAGCAGTACTGACAAGGCGGACTCATTATCTCCTGTTTTTTATTGGAGTAACATTGTAACCAAATGTCTGGTAACAGATGAAGGAGAATCACTATACGTAGTTATCTTTCGAACAGGTCACTTACCCAGGAGATGGTAGAGTCTATCGAGGTTCTCCCTGTGCAGCCGAGTCTCCATGGCCTGCATGCGTTCCTCCATCTCCCTCAACCGCACGTCAAGATCCTCCTTCTGGGACAGTAGATCCTGCAGCTCCCCTTCCAGAATGCTCTTCTCGTTCACCACCCAGTCCATCTTGGAGGCCAACGACTGTGCATAACCAACATCCCCAATTAAAACTCTAGTACCGTAAATTAAAAAAAAAAAATTCTGGAAAGTATTTAACATAATGTATAGGCTATTATCAAACAAAGGAACATATTTATTATTTATTTAGCATATGGGATAAACTGAATATATTACAACAAGAAAACAATATTCCATAAGGATGTTCAGCCCTTCCATCTACTCCAACACTGCCTCTGATGGTATAAAGAAATCAACCGAGCTACCCAAGTTTGCCTGATATGACTCTTTGGCCGATGATGGCACGCCGTAAGTGCCGAAACTAGTACCTTATGTGATTAATTCACACTAATAAATGTCAATGTATTGAATAGGTGGACCCCTAATAATTTCAATTATTGTAAGCATGTAGCTTGCAGCTGCCAACCATGTGAGCAATGGTTTGCTGTGGGGCACCACAGTCTCATTCCAGTGACGTTATGCAGTCCTACTTGTAGAGTGAATCCAAACCCTGTTAAGAGTGACCCACTGCCTCTGTGGTAGATATAATTTGAGCACCAGAAAACATGTTGTGAAGGGACTGCAGGTCATGTCAGCAGCATGGCTCGACTTCAACCTTTGAAGATTGAGTGGAGGGATGTCTTCTTGTACCAGTAGTTGGGGTTTTTTGTAGATTCTACAGTACTCTCCTAAGAGGGCATTCGATCTGTGCAGATCAGGTAGCATTATTGCCATGAGCAGGGGGAGCCAATAGATTGGCGCGGATCTGATCGTGCCCGAAATAAGGCGCAGACTGTGTACCAACATATTAAGCCATACAGGAGAACAATACTCTGCACTCTAATAAACCAGACCAAGAGCAGAATGTTGTAGAATGCTTGCAGTAGATCCCCAAATTGTCCCGCACAGTTTCCGAAAAATATTGTTTCGAGTTTTCATTGTTTTTTAGATAAGTTCAATAGATGTTGCTAGGATGATAAAGTGTGATCCAAGGTTACGCCTAGATATTTAGGAAACCAGTAATGACGAACTCTATTGCACAAGCTTATGTTCAATTTTGTGTTAGCCAGTCTGTTATTTAAATGGAAGCATGACACACTGTTTTACTTGCACTAGGACTAAGATAGATAGATAGATAGATAGATAGATAGATAGATAGATAGATAGATAGATAGAGCCTTTATTTTCTGTGGCGAAGTTAGGGCTCTTGGCCCTTTCTTACACTTAACCACACACATATTGTTATTATTCCATACAATGACATTAACTTAAAATACCAAGAACTACAAATAACACTAATTTTTAAGACAAAAATATGAATATATACACGCAAAGAAGAATAAAAGAAAAAGTAACTGCCTACATAATACAGGTTTGAGGAAAAAAAAATCAATACACAACGAAAGAAATACAAATGTAAAAATACTAATAAGCTTAATAAAAATACTAAATGAAATTGAACTAATTGTATCCTAGATCTAAGTTAAATACTGTACTTACTACTAGCTATTTTTAGACTACTTCTACTTCGTAAATACAATATGGTTGTTTTTAATTTAATTTAAATTATCATATTAAACCAATATTTAATTTATTGTGCAATAATCTCATATCATTTTCACACACAATCACTCATTCCACTCATACAGGTCGACAGCTAACTCCAATGGTAGTTACATCGCGGGTGCATAGATGTCAGTATGACAGGCCAAGGCCGAGCGAGCGATTCCCCTCTCACCCTCCAGCGTCACATAGTCTGTCACCAGGAAGTTGTGATACAGTACTTGCACGGAGCTGATGGTGTTGACATTTGTACGGAATGCGAAACATTCCAGGAAATTATTGAGCCTGGGTTAGTGCTGAGCAAAACAGTCAAAATAAGGTACTGTTTCCGACAAATATAAATGAAATGGCGTATGGCTTTTAGTGCCGGGAGTGTCCGAAGACAAGTTCGGCTTGCCAGATGGAGGTCTTTTGATTTGACTCCCGTAGGCGACCTGTGCGTCGTGATGAGGTTGAAATGATGATGGAGACGACACATACACCCAGCCCCCATGCCAGAGAAATTAACCAATTATGGTTAAAATTCCCAACCCTGCCGGGAATCGAACCCGGGACCCCTGTGACGAAAGGCCAGCACGCCGGACACTGTTTCCGATGTTGAAATGAAGTAGAGCATCAATCCCGTCCCCGCCTCACGTCTTCCCTGTACCGGCCAGTCAGTGATACATAATATAATTCTATCCAATGAAAATACAAACTTATATAACAGAAGTTAATTCATTTACGAATTTTTTAGTCACACAGTGATAATTTGGACATATGATAAATATTGTAACGCGACCAAGAACGGAATTTTCCAACAACCCTGAGTAAAAAAAGAGCCTTAGAAATTTATAACATTTTTTTCCTCTTGGAAACAAACAGTTCTGAAATATATAAACAATGTATAAAACATCCCATTGTATATTGTGTTAAAATTTGAATTCGATCAAATAACTTGTTTTCGGAGACACAGAGGTGCCGCAATGTTGTCCCGCAAGAGTTCTTTAACGTGTCGACCTTCCAATAACACAGCCCTGAGCCAGGATCGAACCTGCCAAGGGGCAGAAGGCCTGCGTTCCCGAGCCATTGTGAGAGTCTCTTTGTCTTTACAAAGACGGATTTGAAGTCGTATGCTTTCGTATAAGTTTTAAATAATAAATGTTACCGCATCTAAATATCCATTAGTTCTGTATTTCATGACTTAAGTGGAGTGTAATTAGAGTAACTAAGCTCAAAAATATACTTCATTCTCGCTCTCGGTGACGTCAGGCACTTTAGCCAATAGCAACGCTGCTCACCGGAATGACCTATCTGACCTGTGAGTTATTCCAGTTGCGTTGGATAACCCAATTTCCAAGCAATACAAGGACTGTAAACGACGGTTTTGTATACCTACCCGTTATGAAACTCGGAAACGGTGCTGGTAAAGAACGCAACAGCTGAGGGGCACTGCAACTTCCCTCTGTAGGTGGGGGTAGTAGAATAACACCCACAGTATCCCCTGCCTGTCGTAAGAGGCGACTAAAGCGGGCCACATAGGCTCTGAACTTGGGAGTCTGGGTTGGCGACCACAGAGCCCTTAGCTGAGTCCTAGCTTTATTTCCACTTACTTGTGCCGGGCTCCTCACTTTCATATATCCTTCTTCTTCGAGTGACATCTCCTTTTTTTGCTAGTTGCTTTACGTCGCACAGACACAGATAGGTCTTATGGCGACGATGGGGCAGGAAAGGGCTAAGAGTGGGAAGGAAGCGGCCGTGGCCTTAATTGAATCGATTATTTCAGAAAGCAGTCAAGTGCCCAAAAATGAGTAATACGCACATTTTGGTGCTGAAACCAGTCAAGAAACGTCGTCCTATAATAGTCACGCATTACGTTGAATTTCGTATTTAGTTCAGAAACCAGTTAAGTGACACCGCTTGGTTGGTTTCTGCGATAAACTGCTGGTACCTTTCCGGTTGGCGCTGCTGTTCTGAATCCAGAATAACCAGCTGTTCATCTGCTTTTGTTGTCATTGTAGTGTTTCTGGAATCGTATGTTCCTAGTTTTGTGAACAACTGATTCAAAAAGTGTTTCTTTTGTTCAGTGCAGTGTTTTTTATATTCTTAGTAATATGTCTCGCCTCTGTGGTGTAGTGGTTAGTGTGATTAGCTGTCACCCTCAGAGGTCCGGGTTCAATTCCCGGCTCTGCCACGAAATTTGAAAAAGTGGTACGAGGGCTGGAACGGGGTCCACTCAGCCTCGAGAGGTCAACTGAATAGAGGTGGGTTCGATTCCCACCTCAGTCATCCTAGAAGTGGTTTTCCGTGGTTTCCCACTTCTCCTCCAGGCAAATGCCGGGATGGTACCTAACTTAAGGCCACGGCCGCTTCCTTCCCTTTTCCTTGCCTGACCCATCCAATCTTCCCATCCCTCCACAAGGCCCCTGTTGAGCATAGCAGGTGAGGCCGCCTGGGCGAGGTACTGGTCATTCTCCCCAGTTGTATCCCCGACCCAAAGTCTGAAACTCCAGGACACTGCCCTTGAGGCGGTAGAGGTGGGATCCCTCGCTGAGTCCGAGGGAAAAACCAACCCTGGAGGGTAAACAGATTAAGAAGAAGTGATATGTCTGAAAATTCAGAAGCGGGTTCGAATCCCACTGTCGGCAGACCTGAAGATGGTTTTATAAATGTATACACACAGAGATAATACAGAAACATTAGTAGCAACTACTATTCAGTATGCGGATTCTCAACCATTACTACATCTCTTTCTGTAACGTTACGCCGTTTAGCCATTCTTTTAGTGAGATATGTTGTAGCTTATTCGAACTGACGATTCACCTCCGACCTACAATTACCAATAAAAATAAGTTAATTGTCTTAGTTTGAATAGTAATCATCATTGCGTCACTAATATAACAAAGACAATTCAATAAAGTCGGATAACACCTACCTCAGATAAGGCAGCTGTTCCAAGTTCATTCGCAATTTCATGGTGTTCTTCACCAACATATTTGTCATATTCTTCGGCGTGTTTTAAAGAATAATGTCGATGAATGTTAATTTTTTTTTGCTAGTGGTTTTACGTCACACCGACACAGATATGTCTTATGGCGACGATGGGATAGGAAAGGCCTATGAGTTGGAAGGAAGCGGCCGCGGCCTCAATTAAGGTACAGCCCCAGCATATGCTGAAAATGGGAAACCACGTAAAACCATCTTCAGGGCTGACGACAGTGGGATTCGAACCCACTATCTCCGGGATGCAAGCTCACAGCCGCGCGCCTCTAACCGCACGGCCAGCTCACCCAGTGTTAAAATTTTTAATAAAGTTTAATGTCTTATTACAAATCAAGCATTTTGCCATTCCATTGCACTCGGTAAAAAGATACGGCATAATGAAACACGACAAAATATAACGTGCTATTGAAAGGTCATACCACAACTAGCGAGTAACAAAGTATTGTCAGCGTGTCCACTGCCGCTTGTTATGAAGCAAGGGTGAGGAAGCGACTGATAGCAGCTGAAGATCTCGCTCACCACATCCCTGCGTGGGTAAGAGCTAATCTGTCATCATCCCTCTTCAAGGACAAGGCGCTGCGGCATCTGACGGAAACTGGCTGAACTACCAGCACTAGAATTCGGCCGACACTCGTAAGTCAATAAGCAGAGCTTTATTAAAATCACGATTAAATATATAAAGAATCCCTAATTTTGAAGTATGTTAAAGTAGCCCCTTAGAGAAAAATATAAACTTCGCTACGGTATAGTTTGCTTCCAATTTGAACACCATCTTGACTTAAAACAAGTTTAGGAAAACCGCGGTTCAGAGCTCAATTTCATATGGAGATTCGTTATTTTAATTACCATTTTATAACTATATTTGAATTTCTTTTTGAAATGTTTTTGCACTAATGAAAAGTGTATCACAGATTACCGTGCGCTATAAAAACAAAATAATTTTACCTTGTTCCGTTTCCTTATAACAACTCTTACAAACTTTTGACCCATGTTACAACAACTACTGAGCTGGTGGCCGGCCGTTCCAGCTCCGGCCGCCTCTTAACTTGCGCTGACCAGTTTAGAGTTTCTGTTATAATAACACCAAGGTTTGAAACTGATTCACAATAAGGTATAACAGTATTATTTAAAGTTACGGGAGGAATGCAATTTAGTTTTAAAATGTGAAGATTCTTTGATGTACCGATGATAATGGCTTGCGTTTTATGGGGGTTTAATTTAAGGTTGTTTTTAATTGCATAGCTATTAATTTGCTCAAGGTCAGCGTTTACATTACATATTGCTTGTTGTATATTATTAGTTCTAGTGTGGTAATAAATTTGCAGATCATCAGCATAAAGATAGTACTTGCAGTGCTTAATTGATCTGGTGATATCATTTATATATAAAGTGAACAGTAGAGGGCCTAGGACTGACCCTTGTGGAACACCAATATTTTTTGTTCGCCACATTGATTTATTATTATTTGCAACCACACACTGCCGGCGGTTTGTGAGGTAAGAATAGAAAAATTCCAGCACTTTCTGGCTAAAGTTTAAGGACTGTAATTTGGAAAGAAGCAACCTAGGATCGACAGTATCAAATGCGCTACTGAAATCTAAAAGAGTAAGTATTGTCACTTGTTTGTTGTCCATTGCATATCTAATGTCATCTGTCACTTTCAGCAGAGCTTTCATGGTACTATGTTTTTTTTCTTAAAGCCTGATTAGTAAGAGTCGAGTAAAGCCTATTTATGTAAGTACGTAAGGATTTGCTCATGTACCAGGCGTTCCAGCACTTTGGACAGGGGTGGTAGGACAGAAACTGGTCGGTAATCTGAAGGAATACTGGGTCCATCCTTTTTTGGGATTGGGATGACGAGGGCATCCTTCCACGCCGTAGGGAAAATTCCTTGGGTTAAACAGTAGTTAATAATGTGTGTTACGATCGACAGAATGGCGCCAATGATATATTTGAAGAAAGACAGAGGTATGCCATCATGTCCAGCAGCATTTGATCTGAGAGAATACATAACTCGTTTTAAGTCATTTATACCAACCTCTTTAAACACAAATGTATCTTGAATTGGCATAAAATGATTATTATTACTGTTATAAAAATTATTATTATTCGTACAGTCATGAAAATTATTATTATTTGCTCTTACAGTGGATTCGGCCGACGTGAAGTGTACATTTAAGTCATCAACGGATACATTCGGCGCCTGCTTTAATAACTTTCGACCTACACCCATCGTTCGTAATTGTTTCCATATTTCTGTCGAGTTCTTGCATTTCGATACTTGACATATGTGTTTATATTTACCGTTTCTGATTAACTGTTTAACCCTGTTGCGGAGACCGCGGTAATTTTCAAAGTCATTAGCATTACCCGTTTGTTTAAACCTTCTGCACCATGAGTTACGCTTTGCCATTTCTGATTTAATCTCACTAGTCAACCACGGAGAAGGTGGTCGAGTCACCCGGATCTCTTTCTTTTTTGCTAGTTGCTTTACGTCGCACCGACACAGATAGGTCTTATGGCGACGATGGGACAGGGAAGGGCTAGGAGTGGGAAGGAAGGGGCCGTGGCCTTAATTAAGGTACAGCCCCAGCATTTGCCTGGTGTGAAAATGGGAAACCACGGAAAACCATCTTCAGGGCTGCCGACAGTGGGGTTCGAACCTACTATCTCCCGAATACTGGATACTGGCCGCACTTAAGCGACTGCAGCTATCGAGCTCAGTGATCTCTTTCTTGGGAGCAAATCTGTCGTACAGTTCTAACACCAGATCAGATAGTTTATTTATTTTTACGTCAATATCATCCATGTGTAAAATATCGTTCCACGGCAGTTAATATGCTTCGTGTCGTATTCTTTCCTTGTCCAGATTTTTTATATCCCTGCGTGTTATATATTTAGTTTCATATTTTGGCATCTTTAATGAATAGCAGACATATATTAAGATCATGAGTAGAAATACCTGGCACTGCAAGCTGTCCGTGATTTAAAACTTTCTGAGTATTGTTAGTTATGATCAAGTCAATCAAAGTATGAGTCGTCCGGTTTACTGTGTGTAGATGGTTAGTAGCATTTAGATGTAGGATGTTCAGGTCTAAGCTAAAGAACATATTTTGTAAATGTAATGAGTCGTTTGTTGCAGTCAGCAGATTTGTATTAAAATCTCCAAGTATAATTATATTTTCGTACAGTGGAATTAACTTGGCTAAGCAAATTTCAAGGTCCGATATATGTCTTACGTCTGGGGGTTTATAAACTACTCCGATCAGTACTTTTTGATTGTTAGCCAAAACTTCTATAAACATAAACTCAGGTCGATTGGGAATTGTCTGGTCTGAAGTAGCCACTATTTTACTTTTGAGGTCATTACGACAGTATATAGCACACCCTCCCCCTATATGTTTTCTTCAGTCTAGACGGTGTAAAGTCATGTTATTTAATTCAACCAAGCCTGAGTTTAGTGAGGGTTGTAACCAAGTCTCAGTTACACATATGCAGTGCAAGGTATTACTATCATGAAAGAGGGATTGCATTTCGTCAATGTGAGCCATTAACGATTGCCTGTTAATATGACAACACTGTAGGGCTCGCCGATATCTTGAAAGACTTTCCCTGAGAATGTTTCCCACTGACGTTGTTGAAGGGTAGGGTGAGGGTGGCGACCGGGGAGGGGGTGGGAGCGGGTCACTGACATCAAGGTCACTACAATCGGTAGAAATAGCACTTGTATTGTGACTAGCCATTATCTAGAAAAGACTTCTGCTTACTCACCTTGTTTTCACCACAAGTACTTCCAGGGGCACAATCACATTCACTCACACACATACACGCACATTTACTTAAAACTACAACATTATCCATTAATGCCATCTCAGTAATGATTCCGTATCAATGCTCACTCGTGTTTTACATTAAACTAACAAGTTGTACCATTGTAGTAATTAACACCTTTCGTCCATTGTCACATAGCACAACAATGCGACCGTCCTGGCTCCAGACACGATTTAAGCCAAGGTGATCTCGTGCACGATTTAAAATGTTTTTCCTGGTACCCGTGAGCGATTCCGTCAGGAGAAGGTGCGTGCCTTTTAGCCGACGTTTAGCCCTCCAAATGCGGTCACGATCCTGGTACCGCAGGAACTTAATAATCAGTGGGCGTTTACCCGTGGCAACCACATCAGCCGTTGTTCGCTTCGCAACACCTAGGCGATGGCAACGGTCAGTGTCTGACATATTAAGCTCGATATCCAGTTTTTCTTTAATAGTTGATAATACTTTAGCGTACACGTTTTCACCTGGTGCTTCCGGGACGCCATGCAAAATTAGACAGTTTCGGCGGCTGTATTGTTCCGCTTCGTCCATCCGTTCTCTTTACTCGTCCAGCTTTTCCTCTATTTTTAAAATATTGTTTTTTATGTCTTTCAGTTCAGCAGACACTTTCTCTTGAAACGCACAGAACTCCTCCTCCAGCCGCTGTAGTATCTCCTCCCGGTTGGCGCTGCTGGTCGCCTCCTTGAGTTGGGCGCGAAAATGCTGCATCGCATCTTCAATTGCCGATACCTTTTGAACTACATCCCGTGGCATCACGATTTTTGTCAGTATTGGACGGTGGAGATTAGGTCGCGAATGGCACTTCAGATTTACGAGTTAGCCTTGACACACGCTTTACACTATGACTGAGCTCTCCGGCATAGACCTGGGGCAAACACTGGCAACCAGGAATGAGTTAACAGGACTAACTATATTGGTATTATAAATTTACTCATTCAGGACAAATATTTCAGGTTGCCTATGGGAAACAACATCTATATCATAGACCTCTAGAGTGGACAGGCCGCTTGTTAGGATTTCCTCAGTTTTCTTGAGATCTTGGTGTTATTTATTATTCTATCTTTCTGAAACAGCTGCAGGTTGCTCAAGGACAGAGTACTTTAACAAAATTTCTTACAATTTGACTCAGAAAGATCAGAGATGTATAGAATGAACAGCAGAGAGGACAAAAAGCCATTCTTGCGTTTTCTCTCCGTGTCCTTACTGTTGCCTGAGCAAACCTGGAATCTCCTATAGTAAATCAGATGTGTTTGAAAGAATACTAATTGTTGTGTGTGTCTGTGTCATTTGAATGCCACAGGTTCCTTTTTATTTTTCTGTATTCAAATCAATTTATAGACAAATCTCAGAAGAAAGTGATGTGGAAAAGCTGGGACTGATAAGGAGAGAGCTCATCTATGTTAAGATGTGCATACTACTCTTGTCTCAGACTGGCTAAGTGTTCCACACAAACATTTGGTTCAATACTTCATACACAGAACTACTTCAGACTGTAGTCAAAAGTTAAATTGCCAAAATCTGGTAATGGATCAGCACTTGAAGAAAAAGAACCATGTTCTCATCTTTCTGTCTTTTATTTGAAGGTCTCAATCATAAAATGTAAGAGAATGTATAGCCATTTACAAAGTTCTTTCTGTTGTTATAAGGACTTTCTCATCCAACAGTTGTCTGAAAATAAGTCTCAGCACTGTTGTTACAGTAAGTACACTGTGTGTAGAAGATCTGGGATTGATGGGAAGACATCCTATCTATTTATGACCTATCATGTTTCTCCATGTTGCCAACCTTTTCACAATCCTTTCACATCTTGAGATTTACACAACAATCTGGAAGACTACTGTTTTAGCGTTAACCATTCCAACTTGTACCTCGGATAAATTTTCAACGTATTCTCACCTGATAGTGTTTTAACCAATTTAACTCAAGAAATAACATGAACTGTTCATTCCTGACCTAATTTCTACAATAGGAACATTTCTTTTATACATATCTTTTTCTTCAAATCTGCTTGGTGGTGAACACGACAATAACATTCACTTTCACCAAAAATTACAAGAAGTGGATCCCATTTCAATTCCAGACGAATGCCGATATATATTTTTAGACAATATTGCAAAAATGTACTACAATAGTTTTAACTTGTGTCTGTAACATTCGCGTCAAACTTTCTAATCATGACATCGAAAATATCTTTTAACATCACAACATCTCATTCCAATTTTATATGACCAATAATTGTAAACGTTCTTAGTTGTAATTATTTGTTTTAAGGTTATACATTGTGCTGAAGATGCCCATTAAGAAGGGCGAAACATGTTCACAACCTATCATTTATAAATATTTAACCACAAAATGTGGTATTGTAAGTATTGACTAGGTTAACATTAAATGCATATTTTGTAAATTGTATGTAATTTCACATTTTGTCAGAGTTTCTTGTTTTTTTAAATTTCTCAGTTTCAGAGTAACGCCACCAGCGCAGATCAGTGGCAGTGTAATGTTAGTGTTTTACAGGCTTAGGACATTGAAGGCTACCAACTTGGCATTACTAGGACATCGAAAGTCAAGGGAGTTGACAATTTTCACCTCCCTTTTCTTGTACTACAGTTCTAGTTTTTCTTCTCATTTTGATGGTTGTCTTCCTGATCAATTTATGCTGATTGCACCAAGGACTGGCAGCGATATGGAAGTAAGGCTGAATACCAATAACGAGCAAGGGAAGCGATAACACAGTCAGCAAAAACCGAGTCGTTGCAATGCTGAACATTTATTACAGTAGTAAGTGCGAACAAGAATAAAGTTCGTATTCATTGGGGGACCTGCCCTCCGACAATTCCAACACTACAATTCTCGATTCTTAGCAATTACAGGGGACTTAGGCCACATACCGATTCAACTATCACGAGGGCTTCACTCATTTTACCAAGAAATCGAGGCTCAGCCTCGGGAACAATGTCCTTTAGTGACAACATACCGAATTCCTTAAAAAACCAAGTTAACACATTAGCCTTTTCAGAAATAAGCCCTCTTACTATTTACTGAGGCCCTTAGCCTCTACTGACAAGAGAACAAATATGTTACATTCTGAATATTAAACAACTCCCTCCCTAAGCCTGAAGTTGGTTGACAAGCATTTCTCCTACCTACACGCTCACGGGTAGGCGACTAGACGGCTTGCTCACTCCAAGCGAACTGAACCAAGTTCTCTCCGAACTGCACAGCGTGCCCACCCTCTGCAGGGGAGAGGAGGGGCAAGGTGGGGAGACAACACGACAAGTGTGCAGGGCGGAGGAAGGCTTGCCAACGTAATATGGAAGGTGCCACCAGGGCGGAAATTTTTTTCATTTTTCCCTGGGGCCATAAGGGGGACGGGACAACATGTGTATTTATTAAGATACAAGGAGAAAACATACTAACTACAAATATACAATATACACAGATCGATCTGTATAAATTGAAGATTTAAGAGAATACGGCGAAGGAGAGTACCTCTTGGTACAGACCTCCCTCTCTAAGTTTCCAACCAGGTTGGAAAAAGTCTTTCTTCTTTTACTTAGACACCACAAGAGCTCTTGATAAAAGGTTCATTTTTCAAACCAATAAATAACAGTTTGCTTGAGCAATTGAAAAAAACACTTGGAGAGAGAGTCTTTGCTTAAGATACACCAACAACTGGCCTAACATTTCATTAGGTTAACACTTTTTAGCTTGGTCAAAGGCAATAAAAGCCAGTCCGTGAGAATCCATATTTCAAAATGAACATCTCAATAACAAGATTAGAATAAGTTGGAGTAGAATCGCCGGGCGAGCTACCGGCTTGCAAGTCCAAGTTACGACGAAACTGGCATGGCTCAAAATGAATGATGAATGCCGAACACGCGGCAACCAGGCACACCAAGATGCAATAAGCCAGATGGACGATGCGTGCCACAACTGGCGGCGGATGCTAGCCAGCGCAGAACATACAACATGCAGAAAAACGGCCCGAAAAGATGGCCGATGGAGTCAGCGCATGCCAAAACACGCCCACATGAGGGGCCCTTCTCACAGAGCGACAGCGAAGATGGAACCTCCATAATGCTGAAACATACAAGTTTAAGGCCAGCAGTTTTGTCTTCACAAGAGCCGATAAGATCTAAGAGTCAAGGTGGAGGGAGACAATCCCTGGTCAGCGCGCCGGGCGTGGAGGTAGGAGGCAAGGTAGGGCTGCAGGAGGGCTCGCATACCAAATTTAAAAACTCTTACAGACTAAGTAAAATACAACTCCCCATAAAATACAGAAGTTAGTAAAGCAACAGGGGAACAAACCCCGCAGAAATTAACACCACAGACGTATCGGTTCTCGCCAACCAATTAAAGCAAAAAACTTCACTGAGCAGACTGAAGCTGAGAAAGATGAACACGAAAAACTCCCTCGGTCACGGGGTCTCTCACCAACAGGGTGACTGAGGTAAGAAAATCAATAATCCGGAAAGGACCACGGAACCTGGGTGCCAGCTTACCAGAGGGAACAAAATTCTTAATGAATACCTTATCCCCGACGGCCAGGCTGGTAGGCTGACGCCTCTTATCGTAGCGCTCCTTTTTCCTCTGGTAGGAGACCTGAAGATTCTCTTTAGCTTTCTTCCAGTTAGCGCGAATATTAAGAGGATCCACCCTCTCAGGCAACAAGTCATTAATATGCCATAAATTGGAAAGCGGTGAGTTCGGAAGAAACAAAAACATGAGGGAGAAAGGGGAAAACTGGTGCGCCTCATGTACTGCAGTATTAAAAGCATAAGCCAGCCACGGCAAGGTGGTGTCCCACCTCTGAACATCGTGGTGATGGAAAGCGATGAGGGCCGAGCGTAAATTCCTATTAACTCTCTCCGCGTACAAAGGCTGGGGGTAGTAAGGGGAAGTCGTGACGTGAGTAATCGACAGGCTAAAACAGAAGTTCTTAAATAGATTAGATGTGAAGGCTTTAGCATTGTCTGAAACTAAATACTGACTAGGACCAAATGATGAAAATATAGTTTTTAAACATCTAATGGTTGTTTCAGCGTTGGCCATCCTCGTCGGAAATAACCATGTAAAACGAGTGAAGCCATCCACGCAGACCAAAACAAACCTATTTGATTCAGATTTCGATCTCGGGAGAGGTCCTACGAAATCGATATACAGACGTTGCATAGGACGGGTAGCTTGGGTAGAGGATAACAACCCTACCCGAGAATTAACACATGGCTTACTAATCCTACAAATCTTACAAGCCTTGACAAGTACGTGAACTTCTCCGTCCATTCCCTTCCAGATGAAATTTTCCCTGATCTTCTCCCTTGTTTTAAATACTCCCTGATGACCTGCAAGGGGAGTTTCATGAAAATACTTAAAGATCATAGGGACCAACACTGATGGAATTACAACCTTCATCTTACGATCATGACAGGAGGGGCAACAAAGAACTCCGTTCCTCAATACGTACGGATTAACAATTTTCCCATTCTTCAAGTCTTGGATGATAGGAGCCAAGACCGGATCTTCCAATTGAAATTTACCTATATCGTGATACAAGAGAGGGGTACCAGATAAAATCGCTCCAACCAAGGGTATTGCTAGAGAGGACTCAGAAAGACCTGACTCGTCATCAAGAATAGGTTGGTCGGAAAACATCCGGCTGAGAGTATCCGCTACAACGTTCTCAGAGCACCGAATATGACGGACGTTGAATTGAAAGGCGGAAATCCTAATGGCCCAACGAGCCAAACGACCAGTTTTCCGTGGTTTCCCAAGCACCCAACTTAACGCCTGGTTGTCAGTTTCAAGCTCAAACTTAACATGCTCTAGATACACACGAAAGCATTCTAGAGCAAAAAGAACAGCCAAACCTTCGAGCTCGTACACGGAGTACTTAGCCTCTAGTGAGGTAAGAGTCCGCGAAGCATAAGCAATGGGGCGTCTCCCTAACTCAGATTCCTGGAGCAAAACTGCTGCGACAGCTGACGAAGAAGTGTCGGTTTTCACAATGAAGACCTTAGTAAAATCCGGCATAGCTAACACCGGAGCGTTGGAAATAGCCAGCTTGAGATCATCAAAAGCAGCCTGCTGAGAAGCTCCCCATTGAAACCTTACTCCCTTACGCCGGAGTGCATTAAGAGGGGCCGCACGACTGGCAAAATTCGGGACGAATTTTGGGAAGAAGTTAACCATTCCGACAAAGCGGGACACACCTTTCACATCCTGCGGAGGAGGAAAGTCCTGAATGGCCTCAGTGCGGGACTGATCGACCGAGACACCGTTAGCAGATACAATATGCCCCAAAAAGGACATCTGGGGTTTGGCGAACGAGACTTTGGACAACTTGACTGTCAAGCCAGCCTTCCTCAGGCGTGACAATACTTCATCGAGGTGCTGGAGATGATCCTCGAACGTCTCCGAATACACAACTACGTCATCAAGATAGTGATAAAGGTAGTCAAATTTAATGTCGGAAAACAACTGATCAAGGAGTCTTGTGAGAACGGCGGCACCTGTCGAGATCACAAAAGGCAGCCGGCAAAATTCATAAAGGTTCCAGTCCGTCGCGAAGGTCGTCAGATGACGAGACTCCTCCGCGAGCGGAATCTGGTAATAAGCTTGATTGAGATCCAAGACAGTGAAATACCTCGCCCTCTTGAACCATGAGAAACACGCAAGTAAATCCGGGAGCGGGACTGACTGCAAGACCATCTTACGATTAAGAGCCCTGTAATCCAGTACAGGCCTATAACCACCCTGGGGCTTGGGCACCAGGAAAATGGGGGAAGAGTAAGCTGAAGTAGAGGGCCGGATGATCCCTTCCTCAAGCATGTTGTTAATGATCTCCTTTAATGCCTGCATCCTAAGAGGAGATAAATGGTAGGGCGGAAATCTGACGGGGACCGAATCCGTGACCTCTATTTTATACTCAAATATTCGTCATCCCCAATTTCTCAGTAAACACATCCGAGTAGGCCTCGCACAACTCCCTAATACGCTGCGCCTTATCCTCAGTCAAATGGCTAAGATCTGACACCACTTCGTCCTGAGGCGGCGATACCGACGACGCTGAAGCAGAATTACTAATGTACAAAGGGATTTTATTCATTTGTGAAAACTTAAACCAACATGAACGCTCCTGAATATCTAACACTAAACCAGAATGGTCGAAAAAATTTGAACCAAGAATGAAAGGATACGGTAAATTACTCGCAACATACAAGGAAAATTTCCAAGTAAAATTGGAAAGACGAATTTTACATTTTACCAGTCCCAGGACTTCAATTCTGGAAGAATTAGCTGACACAAACGAATGCGAAACTGGAGATAAATCAGGAAATTTACAGACAGCTTTATGCAAAGCAAACCATCTTTCACTAATAAATGACACTACACTGCCAGAATCAAGAAGGGCCGAAACGGACTCATTGTTTATTTTGACCTCAACCAACGGACTCGAACCTTTAATTTCCGTAGATATCTCTAAACAGCCCACAGGGCAAATAGGAGACGGTTCACCAAACGAACAAGATGTTTGATTATTAACAGGGGAAGGCAAAAATTGGATGTATGGCTTTTCAGGCGTTTGCTCTATTAACCAGCATTTCGTCTTAGGTCTGACACTAGACTCGTCAGAGTGGGATGTGTCAGACCCTACCCACTGATGCTGGGGTGTGGAGTTTTATCTTCCGTATGATGTTATCAGACTGTGCCACACAAGAGGCTTCTGCTAAGTTCACCTGCATACACCCCAGCATCAGTGGGTAGGGTCTGACACATCCCACTCTGACGAGTCTAGTGTCAGACCTAAGACGAAATGCTGGTTAGTAGAGCAAACGCCTGAAAAGCCATACATCCAATTTTTGATCTGATTTTTGATATGCTCTATTGGTGGAAAAATATCGAATTCCCTTCATGGGAATTTAGTATTACCATTTGGAATTGCTAGGCGGGCATTAATTCCATTGTGGAGTTTTATCTTCCGTATGCAGTTATCAGACTGTGCCACATAAGAGGCTTCTGATAAGTTCACCTGCATACACCCCAGCATCAGTGGGTAGGGTCCGACACATCCCACTCTGACGAGTCTAGTGTCAGACCTAAGACGAAATGCTGGTTAATAGAGCAAACGCCTGAAAAGCCATACATCCAATTTTTGATCTGATTTTTGATATGCTCTATTGGTGGAAAAATATCTAATTCCCTTCATGGGAATTTAGTATTACCAGGGGAAGGCAAGGCGGTACCATTGTCCTGCACCACCTCCCTCTGTAGTCAAGAGCTATTTGAATGGGTGGTACAATGTCGCGCAAGATGACCTCCGACCCCACACTGAAAGCATACAATATTAGTGGTTCTGGGCGGAACCTCTACCCTAGAACCAGCACTAGCACCCTGACTGTTGTTACAAGACCGAGAGGGGCATTTATTACGCAAATGATCAGAAGCACCGCAATTATAACACTTTCTTAATAAGTTAGGCTTACGAACCACCACAGACTCCCTGACATTAGAAACAACTGGGGGCGAGCTAGTAATACGAAGTGAGTCCGCATGGCGAACACCTTTAGCCGATACCACTATCGCTTCGAGCTCCGCAAAACTGTGAGGTTGAGCAGCAAAACAAAGACAGGAGCAGTATGACGGGGAAATGCCCTCTACGATCGTGAGAACGATCTCTTCTTCCGTATAATGTAACGCAAACACCCTAGCGTAAAATTTAACATCAGCAACATATTCTGTTAAAGGCTCGTCCGAGCGTTGAACCCTGAAATAAAATTTCAGCACTAGAGAGCTGAGAGCCCTAGCCGGAATAAAATGAGTAAACAAATAAGCATGAAACTGCTGAAGTGACAACTGATCAGAAATAGCACTAACTATTCTATTGGAAAGCACTCCTATAGTATACGGATAAAGAATTTGCAATATTTGAACGTGAGTTAGCCCGAACACAAGGGCATGATCCTGAAATTCCACAAAAAAAATCGCAAAAAGGTAACTACATCATCAGCGGAATTTACCAAATAACGAGGAACATTTTTCAACATACTACTTAACGGGTGAGGGATACTAGATAAAGGCAAATTCACAGAAGGCAAGATCGATTGCTGAACTGGGAGATTAGCCTGGGGGAGAATCCTAGATAAGGAACCTTGCTGCGATTCCAGCAAGCCTTGCGCCCCATCCAACTCAAGATTACAATTACCCTTATTGGGTTCCTCCTCAACCCTATGAAGAGAAGGAGTGACAGGTTTAGATTTAACGGAGAGTGCGGCCAACCAAGCCTCAACCTTTCCTACAAATTGGACTGCCTTGTCCTTCAAAGCTCCAACTTGACTTACTAGTTCATCCTTTAATTCTAAGGAGAGTAAATCTTCTGTCCGATGAACATAATGGGTTAGACGCCCTTGTACTCGTTTTAACTGATGAAGAGACGCTACATCGTTCTCTAAAAAATCCATAACTGAGGATATTTCAGTCAAATTGGCCTGAATAAGGGACGCCACACTTGCAGCCTCACCGTCAGAGACCTTGGGCACCACAACAACTTTATCTAAATTAGTTCGTAATAATAACTCATCCGCTTTAACTCTCCCTTTAGACTCTACATTACGAATTGATAATTCGTATAACAACTCTTCTTTTCGAAGAGACCCAGGATATGCCACGTCTCGAGTAGCCATGGTAAAAATATCTCCGGCCACCAAGCTGAACGGGAAACACCGTAACCGAAAGAGAGAGAGAGAGAGAGAGAGAGAGAGAGAGAGAGAGAGAGAGAGAGAGAGCGAGAGAGACCACGCACGCTCAAAATTGCCCGAAAGCACTGGTAGAAGCACAAATATACGCTCTGCTACCAGACTGCTGCACCAAGGATTGGCAGCAAAATGGAAGTAAGGAAGGTGCGGGCTTTAAGACCGAAGGCTGAATACCAGTAATGAGTAAGGGAAGCGATAACACAGTCAGCGAAAACCGAGTCGTTGCAATGCTGAACATTTATTATAGTAGTAAGTGCGAACAAGAATAAAGTTCGTATTCATTGGGGGACCTGCCCTCCGACAATTCCAACACTACAATTCTCGATTCTTAGCAATTACAGGGGACTTAGGCCACATACCGATTCAACTATCACGAGGGCTTCACTCATTTTACCAAGAAATCGAGGCTCAGCCTCGGGAACAATGTCCTTTAGTGACAACATACTGAATTACTTAAAAAACCAAGTTAACACATTAGCCTTTTCAGAAATAAGCCCTCTTACTATTTACTGAGGCCCTTAGCCTCTACTGACAAGAGAACAAATATGTTACATTCTGAATATTAAACAACTCCCTCCCTAAGCCTGAAATTGGTTGACAAGCATTTCTCCTACCTCCACGCTCACGGGTAGGCGACTAGACGGCTTGCTCGCTCCAAGCGAACTGAACCAAGTTCTCTCCGAACTGCACAGCGTGCCCACCCTCTGCAGGGGAGAGGAGGGGCAAGGTGGGGAGACAACACGACAAGTGCGCAGGGCGGAGGAAGGCTTGCCAACGTAATATGGAAGGTGCCACCAGGGCGGAAATTTTTTTCGCTTTTCCCTGGGGCCATAAGGGGGACGGGACAACATGTGTATTTATTAAGATACAAGGAGAAAACATACTAACTACAAATATACAATATACGCAGATCGATCTGTAAAAATTGAAGATTTAAGAGAATACGGCGAAGGAGAGTACCTCTTGGTACACTGATTATCACTTGCTTTTGTACCTTTTACTGTGGTGACTGAACAATATTTCATATCAGCAGTGTTCAGTGTTGACTGTCTCTCTGCCTGTGATAATGTGATAACTGGCAAAAGTGTAGAAAACTTAAGATATCAACTTTCATAGCAAACTTTTTGGTCCCTTACGCCACCGTACACATAGCCAAATGCAATCTCCACACATGTAAGTTTCCCGCGATGTTAAGAAAAGCACTGACCTGAACCCACTTTCAACTTTTGTACATCTAATCCAAGATGAAATCAAATCATGAAGCATAAAGATGGAAGTGCTCCTATCCAAATGTCTACCTTTGTAAGATGTTTGTTACTTGAGAATACAGTACCAGTTTCTCACTCTCGACAGCCTCCTGTGCCGCCTGTAGAGCCTCCAGCTCTGCCCTCGCCTGGCTCGATGTTTGCTGCAGCGAGTCCTCCACCTTCCTCTTCTCGTTCACTGCCTCCGTAAGTTTTGACACTGCCTCCATTTTAGACTTCTCCGCTTCCTCGTAGGAGGTCTTTGCTTTGTCCAGCTGCTTGTCCACGTCTGCTTTCTGGAAATAACATAAACATTCCTTCTCTAAACCCAATACAAATACAGGGCTACATTAAGTTTGCAGGTGTATGCTTCATCTGGACAAGAAGACAGGCCAGTGACACGAGGATGTCGGGGGGAAAAAAAAAAAAAAAAAAAATCACAGAATGGAAAGAAGTATACCAAGATGATTTAGAGGATGACGGAGGCTATGAGAACAAGAGGTTGGACTTTATCACTATATAAGAATGATTTAAAGTTAAAAACTTCATTATTGTTCCGTACTGAATAGAGAAATAAGATGTACAATATTATAGGTTAGGATCCACCTTTCAATACTCCGTAATAAGATGGTAAAAAGTAGTTACAACCTGTTTAATGGGACCGGTTTAAACACATTTTAAGTGTCATCATCAGCCAATTTGCGAAGATCTTAAAACAACTAGCACATTGAATACAGGCAAAAAATTAACATTGTATCATAACGTAGCAATTCAGTAAATGTTCAAAACACAATAATCACAGTCAACTCTCTTGACTGTGATTATTGTGTTTTGAACATTTACTGAATTGCTACGTTATGATACAATGTTAATTTTTTGCCTGTATTCAATGTGCTAGTTGTTTTAAGATCTTCGCAAATTGGCTGATGATGACACTTAAAATGTGTTGAAACCGGTCCCATTAAACAGGTTGTAACTACTTTTTACCATCTTATTACGGAGTATTGAAAGGTGGATCCTAACCTATAATATTGTACATCTTATATAAGAATGAAACTGGATTGAAAGACAATTGAGGAGCAGCAAAGTGGTTGGAGGGGTGCCATTAACGTCCCACCTGGCTAGAGCTACTGATGCTACACAGAAAACCTTTTCTTGTCTTTAACGGAAAATTATGCCAGTCTCTTAACCCGGGCATAAAATGTAATGCAAAGATTGAGCAGAAACGGTTGAACATGGAAACAGAAGCCAAAATATGCGCTTAAATGGAAAATTTCCAATCCTTCCAGTAAATCATTTAGCAATATTTCAACCATCCTATATATTCTAGATCAGGGGTTTCCAAATTATGGCCCACAAGGGATTTAAAAAAAAAAATATTTTAAGAAATGTGAAGATAATTTACAAAAATATATTTCATAGCTCGTTCAAAAAGTATTTGTTTTTATACCCTTTAGAGACCCGAGTCAGAACTAATTCATTCTTTAATATTATTTCCAATTTTTAATTGGGCTGAATAGATTATTTTTCATTAAAAAAAAAAAAATCCAAACTTTGGCGGAAAATGAGTCCTCACAAATATCGTCATAAAAATGGCTATGGGATCCAGACCAATTCTTGAACTCCATGCCAACCTCACTGTGGACATTTTATGCAACGTAGCATCCAATGAATACCAAGAAATACTTTAATTGCCATTGCTGTACGAAGCGGTTCATGTCTCATTGGCTGCTGCACTCAGGGAAGTACATTCTTCCCTTCACACTACTGCCACTAAATTGTCCTCCTTTAATTTCAGTTTGTCTTTCGCTATTTTTTTTTTAATTTTTTACTTTTTATCATTTGTCAGATATTAATTCAAATGAAATGACATTGTTGGATGATCTTGTTCCAAGTTCAATTGTCTTGCGTATAAGAGTGTTTATTTCTTATGTAATTGTAAAATAGTGTTTTAAGCAGTTAAAATTATTAAACCTTCATTTCAATTGAACTATGCATATTATTTCATACGGGTATGTCTGAAGTTTGCACGTCGTGCTGGGAAATCTCGCAAAATGCAGCCGGAAGCAGTGGGTGGACTCCCACCATCTCCCACGCAAGAGACATGAAAGTGATGCAGCAAGTATAATATGAAAATCAGTATTTCCATGACTAAAGGGAAATCAGTAGGTAAGAAATTCAAGAGTCAGTTTCAAGGATTTAGGATGCGAGTTCTCCCAGGATGGTAGTAGAGTAAGCTCAGCTGAATTGAGGTGCAGTAAAGCTAATGGCACAAGCTTGCACTTGCGATCAATGACATTCTGTAAGAAAAGAGTCAGCTCTTGGGTGAAACTATTTTTACAGTGGTCTGTTTTCAGTCCAACTTTAGCTGCCTCTGTACATCAGCGGTAGGATGTTGGCCTCCGGATTCCAAGATAGCGGGTTCAAAACCGGCAGAGGTAGTTGGATTTTTGAAGGGGGAAAGAATGTCCATTGGACACTCCATGTCGTACAATGTCGGCATGTAAAAGATATCTGGTGACACAGCTGGGGTTTACCGGACAAAATTAATTAAAACTCAGCCACAGACAACCAAGAGAGTTTCCGTTTACTCTGTCCGCCATCTAGCAGGCTTAGAGTAAAACGGAAAGTCGACATTGACAAGCACACGGTAGCTGAGACCACACGATGATGGTTGTTGTTATTATTATTATTATTATTATTATTATTATTATTATTAGTCCAACTTTGCTGTACAGGAGTCAAAATAGTATGAATTTGATTACAAATACAAACAGTTCGCAACAATGGCAGGGATAAAGGCTAAGTTAGAAATAACATTGATGTGTGGGGGCGGGGGGGTACAGGAGAGTAGAGACTGGGGTGACGTAGGTTATAATCAGATTTTAATGATATGAGGCCAAGAACTAAACAACAAGGCCACAGAGCTGGTTCAATTTCTGTACACACATTTTAAATATAGAAATGACACAGTTTAAGCAAACATTGAGATGAAACCTCACCACCACTCTACCCCATTATCGTGCAGCACTCATGTATACACCGTTAAAGTTGCTTTAAAATAAGAATATAAAAATTAAAAAGACACCAAAACATAACTAAAAGATTTGCAGCAAAAAATAATAAAGGAACTCAATCATTTCTACATATTTACAAGGGAGGGGACAAAAAGGGCTTGATGGACAACGCATTTACAAATATACAGAGGCAGTGATTGTCCAGGTAGTTTAACCACTTAATTATGTGGAAATAGGCTGAGATTAGAGATCTAAAATGGCCTTAACAAGTTGGCAATTATGACGACGATAAGATCGAGCGTGAACGCGAGGAAGGGACGTGTTTCCAGAAGACAAACTCTTTCAAGGTACACAGAACGCATTTAATGAAGCAAATCCGTGTAATGTTTCTGACACGAGGACAAACGATGTGTTTGGCGACACTTAGCACTCCTAACAGACATTGCAGGTAGGGTTTAAGCCTGCATGTTTTAACGCCCATTAACATCTACAACGGGGTGCCCCTATTGTCAGTTGGCACTAGCGGCCATAGTTCAGTTGATAGTTGAGGTTGTGAGGTTAGGTTGGTATGTATGCAGCGCTCTGTTTATACTGCAAATGTGGTGGAAACAGGACCATAATTACAGTGACACTGTCGAGTTGATTGCAGAACACCTCCATCTAGAGAAGTCATTTGTGAACTTAGCGATTCGAACAGAGCGGAATGGCAGCGGAACTTGCTCGATCAGCACATTACAACAGAAGGAAATTTAAGTATTGTTTTGCAATGTTTCATACAGTCCACAAATAAATCAACATGAAAAGCATCCCACTCGAACAAGCCAGAAAATGAAGTGGAGACTACTTTACTCCCAACATGAATACAGAATTCTTCTGTAAAACGTACAGAATACAAAACCATTCCTTGAAGTGACGAAGCTACTTTTAAGAAGAATGATGCAGTGAATAGCCACAACTTGGAAACTGCAAATCTACACATGGTGAAAGAGACAGAGTTAAACCCTCCAGACAGGGATATTTATTGGCGAGATCATCGGTCCCTACGCAACAGTGAATGCAGAAAGTGTCGAAGGAAAACAGTGCTGTTTTTTAACATCTGCAGCCAATTCAAGAAAAGTTAAGGCGGCAAAGGGATGGGCACCCCTTCATTATGGCCTGATTGTGAAAGACTTCTTGAATGGATTGGCAGACAATATAGTGTTGAATGGCCTCCAAATTTTCCTGATCTTACCCCAACGGACTTCTTAGTCTGGGGTATACTAAAAACTGTAATATATTTTGTGAAGATTTGTGATGTGAAACAAGTGAAGGAATGCATTCAATCTCAATGTGAACACCTACAGTTCCTGAATATTTTAGACATCATTTGTGCTTCAATAATTTCAAGATATCAAAATTTGTATAGAAAAGGATGGAAGCAATTTTTGTAGATCATGAGGATTATACTATAACTATATGCATGTTTTATCTGTATCTTTGTTGCACCTCTGCACTAAAACTACCATTTGCAATTTTGCCAATTAACTTATGGGGCACCCAGTAAATGGATATCAACTATTAATCTCCCTTAGCTCATAAACATAATTCAGATAGTAGCAGACCACATCTAAAAATTGATATTTCTGCCACAACTTTAGGTACAGTATTACTTCGGCAATGATAGCAATAGACGGGCTGACATTCTTCATATGCATGCATTATAGATCCCACCATCAGATCTGAAACCACGGAGCTAATCTGATGAACTCTATGCAGAAAAGAGAGATATCTACAAACCTTCTGTTAAATACATCAAGTCACTGGTTTAATGACAAGAGGCAGAGGCAAGTCTTTGCAGAGTCCTGTGAAAGGTTCAGTCTCACCAAAGCCTTTGTTACATCAGTCACCTTAATTGCACTCAGAAGTTCTATTTGTATAATAATGGTTTTGTCATATACTTAGGCATTATTTCTTACAAACTATCACCTACACATAATTGGTCATTCTTTTTTGCATTGGGTACTCTTTGTGATTAAGACAATTAGTTGCCTCAGGAAGGTTATAAATAAAAAATATAGTGCAAGTTAATAATGCTGGTACCTACAATACAGTGTACCCTATTCAAATGGGCAAAACAGTTCCTTGTTCCTTTGTGTAATGCTTTACTTCGTATTAACTGGCTTCTGACATGGCGAAGAACAACAACACTAATTGTACAAGAAAAACTGAAGGATCTAAACGACTCAGATGGTTGATAAGAAAGACGAAGTGCGAGCCAGGGAGGAAGGGATGTTGCAGATCAACTGAAGAGGCGCTGTAATACAAGAAGTCTCATGCTGATCAGGATAGTCTGCCCACAACCAAACGAACACCCTCCTCGTACTCCACTACCGACACCTGGTGATGGAAGATCATAACAACAAAAGATACCTTATTACAGGAATCAAGTCTCTTCTCCAAAGCAGCTTTCTGCAAACAAAAAACAATTGGTAACATGATTACAGTTAATGGAACAAATCTCAAAACAATGGGCAAATACTGAAATACTACATTCTGATCATAAAGTGGACTTTATAGCAGTGTAATTTTTACTCCCTTTCTCTCCACTATCTCCATCATGTGAGTGAAATATTGTCGCCTCTCTTCCCACACACTGTCAGTACTTTCAATACATACAACTACCAAATAAAACTTAGGCAAACCCATTAATACACATATATTCTGAAAAACCACAAAAAATGCTACAGAATGAACACACACTTATTTGAAATGATCACCATATGCGGCAACACAGCGGTAAAGACGTTGAGGCCACTCGTCAATAGCGGCACAATTCGTGTCAAGTGGAATGACGTGATCATTTTTGTTAACGTCTCAATGTTGCGGTACATTTTGACTGCTATCGCCTCGACCTTCTGCCACAGGAAATAATCCAATGGATTGAAGTCCAGACTTCCACTAGGCCCGTCAAAAGCAGCGATGAACCCATACTGGCTCTCCCAATACGTCGCTCACAAAGCCTGGGATCAAACCCAGTATATCTCCTTTAATTTTTCAGTTTAGTAAATGCTGTGTGTATCTTTTATATGCAGCAATACGTAAATCATCCTTCAAAATATGTGATGGAGTTCGTACAGATATATTCATTTCACAAGGCAAAATTGTTTGTTTATGCGAAGGATTGTGTTGAATCCTTGCACGAACAGCATTCACAACTTTTTTTTCTGTATACCCACCTAGGATGGGCCTGATATGATGCGATCAACAGTTGCACCTGTTGTTTAAAACGTGCTATTGTCCGAAACACAAATCGTTCATTGATAGCGAGAGGTTTCAATGTAGAAAAAAATTCCTTAGCTCTCTTTCCGCAATGAATTAATGCCAAAACATCAATACGATTCTAATACTCGTACACTCCCCACTCAATCTTTCACTGCTGCCTGCTGTTGGCATGCTGCAAGCCGGTTTTGTTTTTTTTGTTTGTGGCATCGACCTATGAAGATCTTTTGCCATTACTCACCATTTGAGAGGAAACTGCATGTAAGTAGAATTGGGGAAGTATAGAGTGTTGAATGTGAGGCAAGGAACATTAAGGACGACACAAACACCCAGTCCCCAGGACAGGGACATTAACCAATTACAATTAAAAACCCCTGACCTGGCCAGGAATCGAACCCGGGGCTGCCGGGTGACAGGAGGACGCGTTGCCCCCTACACCGTGGGGCCAGACAGCAAGCCGGTTACTGGTGGAGTCGTGCAGGTGATCTTGTGGACAACATACAGCGTTGGCCACGCTTCTTTATCCACAATTAGCATACTACAGCATGTTTAGATTTTACTGACAGAACTTACAGCAGTAAGTCTGAACCAATCATTCAATTTCTTTGTTGTTAAAGAAAATTCTCTGCAACAATTATACCTACATACGAGCTTGTACTGCTTAAGGTTGAGATGACTTTCTACATTAATTCAGTAATTAAGTGTCAAATTTCTTATTTCTAAAAATAATTATGATATGACCATATCAAGCGGAGTGGCTGCACCTCTTAATGTGCTAGCTCTAAGTTCGGGTTTGGAACTCACCGTTGGCTGTACGGAGAATGGTTTTCTGTGTTTTCCCAGTATTACATCCACGCAAATGCCAGGACGGTTCCTATTCACATGCCATATAAGATTCATTCCACGTCCTCACCCAATGTCATTCAGGAGGGGCATCCCGCCGTAAAATTTATCTTGCCCCATCCCCGACCCCACATCAGGAAATGGGCCTACGGGGTAGACCACCACCATCTGACCATCTTCTGCTAGCCTCTTCATGTTGCTATATGAGCTAATACCACTTTCTGGTGGTTCCCTCAGTCTAAGGGGTAGACCACTACCATCTGACGATCTTCTGGTAGCCTCTTCATGTTGCTATATGAACCAATACCACTTCCTGGTGGTCCCCTGGGTCTAAGGGGTAGACCACCACCATCTTACCATCTTCTGCTAGCCTCTTAATGTTGCTATATGAACCAATACCACTTCCTGGTGGTCCCCTCGGTCTAAGGGGTAGACCATCACCATCTGACGATCTTCTGGTAGCCTCTTAATGTTGTTATATGAACCAATACCACTTCCTGGTGGTCCCCTGGGTCTAAGGGGTAGACCATCACCATCTGTAGCCACATGTGACGATCGTCTGCTGACCTCATATTGCTATATGAACCAATACCACTTTACGTCTCTGCCTGGCACTAAAAGGGTTAAGGTGTCGCTTTGTGAGACTTTCTATTTCCCGGCGCCTTCAGTGTTTGCCAAAGTGATTTCTGCAAATATCTTAAGGAAACTCAGTTTGAGTCAAATAATTAAACCAATTACTATGAATCTGTCCTTTTTACTGTAGAATCAGCTGCCTCATGTGTCATGACAACATTTTCAGGAGATCCAATCGAGGCTGTGATTATGCCAGTAGGAGAATATTGAAATCCAGTCTTAATTTTGGCTGCAGGTGCTACAAGCTCTGACTCAGCTGATGCCTGTTGTCTCTCTCTCGCTGGAATATCCTTGCGAGCCTTGTGCAGCAGTGCATGCTAATTTAGAAACTGCTTCTCAAGCAATAGCATGCTGGTATTTACTGCTAGCAATTGAAGGAAGAATTTGATGCTGTTTATGTCCAATAAACGCTTCTACTCCATCTAATGATGATCCATTTATGGGTCTAATACGTAGGCAAGTCAATAAGTATCCGCAATTGGCTCTATGGCGTTGCGTGCTCACCAGCCGCTAGATGGCACTGTTATCTAGGCCTGTGGTATGTGTTTTTTTTTTTTTTTTTGCTTTACGTCACACCGACACAGATATGTCTTATGGCGACGATGGGATAGGAAAGGTCTAGGAAGTGGAAGGAAGCGGCCGTGGCCTTAATTAAGGTAAGCCCCGGCATTTGCCTGGTGTGAAAATGGGAAACCACGGAAAACCATCTTCAGGGCTGCCGACAGTGGGGCTCGAACCCACTATCTCCTGATTACTGGATACCGGCCGCACTTAAGCGACTGCAGCTATCGAGCTCGGTGTGGTACGTTTTAGCGTAATCAGATCAGTACAGCTTGCGCTGTTGCAACGTAAAGATGACCGCGCCACACTCTGTTTCCGTCAATGAAGAACAGTGTTCCGTAATCCGTATTTTTTGGTCTGAGGGTGTACCAGGAACGGAAATTCATAGACGACTTTCAGCACAATACGGGGAGAATGTTTTTCCACAGTGAAGTGTTTACCAGCGGATCGAACAGTTCAAAAGGGATCGCACAAGCGTGAAGGCACAGATGTTGAAAGGAGAGGAGCTGGGCTAATGAAGAGAGCAATAATGGAGGCCGAGTAGCTCCGCTGCTCAAGGTCTCCATGTTTCCATACTGAACTGGGAATCGTGACATTGATTCAAATCATGATCTTCACACGACCACATTGTTGGTTTTGCAACCACCTGAATTAAGCCTGTTAATTACTGCAACTTAAGAGAACACTGATAACAAATGTTGCCTTATGATCTATGCACCTCAAGCTGGACTATTCTCTTGTTTATCAAGACTCAACAACGGAGATATCTTCTCAAAAATGTGATGTTTTACGGTCAGACACACCACATCATTTCAACTGGTTATAGGCGCTGATAAACAAACAAACAAACAAACAAACAAACAAACAAACAAATAAATGTGTTTCAGATGTTCATATGCATCATACCCTCATCATTTTAAAATTAAGTGTTGTACACCTTATGTTCTAGAAACCTCAAGCTGGACTATTTTCTCGTGTATCATACCTTAACAATTGGGTTACCTTCTCCGATTTGCTTTCATGTGTTTTATACGTCAACTAGTCATAGTTTAACATTTGTCTTGTAGCTGCTATCATGTGGTATATATTGCTATTCGATAAGTTGCATTTTGCTAAATTAATTTGTTGGCTGATGATGACGCGCAACGGGCGTCGAAACTAGTACCAACCTTCTTTAAACATTATGTGATATATATTCACATCAATAAACATTCATGGTATTGAAAAGGTGGACCTTCAACATTTTCATTTTACTGTAATCCCAGAAGTTTCTAACTTTCACCAACATGGATGGCGGACGTAACCAGTCATCATTCATCCACTCCTTTTCCTGCACTCTCACTTGCATCCCTGACGGCAGCTTTTCCTTTTGCGTTGTTTTTTGCTTAAAAATTGCAAAAGGCGATAGTTTATCCCCATCGACAGTGATAGACAACGCTGCTTTTCTGTCCCTGCAGTTCAGAGTTGAACATTTATTTCGCCTGCATTGTTGACCGTAGTTTCCCCAGGCATTTTGACAGCATTTCCCATTGCTCCCATGGTGTCTTAATTAATCTTCCTTAAATTCAAGACGTCTCGCTGAAATGTGATCAGTTTCTCCTGGTACGTTTTGAGTAGCTGCTGAGCCAATGATTTTATTCTGCGAATCACCAACTCATGAAAGTTGGTAATTTTCATGTTCGGATTGATGACGATGTAATTATTGTAGACAAATGAGGTAATCCATCTAATCAATACAATATAAAATTAGTACTTCAATTTATTTGAATCTTGGTACCAGTTTCAGCGTATTGATATTAGGCCATCATCAGCAGTAAGATCATTAAACATTTACAAAATTAATTGGCCATACGTATAACAAAAATATATAACATAATACTTGAAAATTTTTCTGATCCAATATTCAATACCCACTAAAATATGTCACTGTCTTTAATGGCATCCTTGTTTAATTTTAATAGCATTTATTCTGTACAGTCGCTACTAAGTAGGTTCTCTAGCAGCTGAAGATGACCTATTTACAGGTCAAAACCGGTACTGTCTTTTTATGTAAAACACTGTTTGTTTGTTTGTCCAACCCTTGTCCCGTTTCCCTACGGGGTCGGGTATGAGGTGAGATGAATTTGTTGTGGCGGTTTTTATGACCGGATGCCCTTCCTGACGTCAACCTCATCAGAGGAGTTAATGAGAGATGAAATGAATGACGTGATATATGAGAGTAGGGAGAGGGTGAAACCCGGTGCCGGCACATAGCCTACTCCTGTCGAATAGCACCAAGGGGTCTGCTCAAGGCTTAACGTCCCCATCCGACGGACGAATCACCATCAACAGCGTCATATGCCCTCACTCCATATGAGCACTGCGGAGAGGTTTGGAATTTAATCCAGGCTTTTGGCACGCAATCTAGTGATTAGAAATTGTATACCACCACCTCCCCTACCCTGCCGGCCAACATTCTGATGGTGAAAATTTCTTCGACCAACGGGACTCGAACCGGCTAACCTCGGTGTTAGACCGTTTTTAGACTTCAGCGCCTTAACGATCATGGCCACCAGGCGGGCTTTTTTTTATGTAAAACACTATGTAAAATAAAGTATTGATTAGATGGAGAACTCATCCTTCATACTTGTGGATGTAACACAACACTTGAAAATTCTTACGATCTGTTGATAAACTTCAATAAATATAAATCACTGTCTTGAAGATATATAAATAATTTGTTGAACACTTGTATAAAATTAAAAGCAATTGGTGAAAAATTTAGAATAGATTGGTTATTGCTTTACGTCGCACCGACACAGATAGGTCTTATGGCGACGATGGGACAGGAGTGGGAAGGAAGCAGCCGTGGCCTTCATTAACGTACATCCCCAACACTTGCCTGGTGTGAAAATGAGAAACCACAGAAAACCATTTTCAGGGCTACCAGAGTTTGAACCCACTGTCTCCTGAATACTGGATATTGGCTGCACTTCAGCAACTGCAGCTACCAAGCTGGGTAATTTACAAATTCTGACAATAATAATAATAGCCTATATTGAATCCTGTCGTCTTGGAGGTTTACTGTACACTGGGTATGACAGCAACATAGATATTAGAGCAGAAATAATTTCTTTGCCACTTTTGGATTGTCTGGTCTGCCACAGCAGACTTCTCTCGCTGGCAAAGACCTAAGTGCTTGCAATTTGTAAAGAGAAACTAGAATAATTTGTGAGGTGATAGAATCTGCTAAACACCCAAATAATTGTACCAAGCGTGACGGCTACCCTCCATCTTTCTCCTGGAATGAATCACATTTTCAACAGGCTCTGGTTGCGTCCGTGGTTGTGAAGGTCTAAGTTTTAAGATTACTTGTCTTATGTTTAATGTTTACTAGATCTTTTTACATAGCTTGTGAAGAAGATAACCAAAGTAATGAACATGTATTCTGCTAAGTAAAATGTGCAATGTTTAAATGTCAGCCAGTGGTTTCCTTTACACCAGACAAAATAAAAAGGCAAGTGGCTCCAGTGAACCTTGTGTGTTACACATTTTACGTCAGTATTCTTATAAACCGTCTGCAAGGTCATTTCTAAGCTCGTGTAGAGGGCAAGCCGAATGACGAGGCAATACTTCACAGAATATTCGAGGTAGAGAGGTGACAATTGACACACATGATTGGCATGACATGGGATTGTTTTGACACCAATGTAAAGTACAGTAAACTTGACTAAAGGTAACGTAACGTCAACATGGCACGATTGCAGGTGCATCCGACAGCCTCTCTCGTGACAACTCCTCTTATACCGTACACGGGTCTCGTGCGCCATCACTGAAGCGTGCGTCCAGCGCCATCTGTCGGGCTGTTTGTGCACTCGTTTTGTGTGTCAATAAAACCCCATGTCATGTCAAGCATGTGTGGCCATTTTTACCAGACAAGTTGCTGTCCAGCACCGTCTGATGGTCATATGTGCCAATATTCCGTGAAGTATCATACAGGGTCATCCTGTATTTAGACATGCAGCAGAATGTGGACATTCACCTGTCTGATGAGCTGAACATGTTCTTCTCTCAGCTTGGTGTAGATGTCTTTCAACTTGCTGAACTTCTCCTCTGTTGCTTTTGTCCTCTCTAGAAAGAAAAAGAAACCCACCTGTTATTAAGGACAAACTTGCAATGTAACACAGCGAATGAGAAGCTCAACTGCTGGGGGTCTAACTGTCAAGTGCTACAGTTGAAACAGCAGGAAACTATTTACAAATGAATACCTTTTTTAAAAGGGGTAATCAAAAAGTTTCCGTTCGACAGCCGTACAGTCTTGAATGGAGATGGCAATCGGGCAAAATCACCGTGAGCATCGAGGCAATCACCCCACCGATGCACCAGGTTGAAGACCTCCGTGTAGTAAAACACCGTCTCCTGCTGCGTGAAGAAGTCCGTAAGTGCCTGTTGCACATCTGCGTTCGACAGGTTGCGTCCACCCTTCAAAGCCTTTTTGAGAGGACCCAAGGCATGAAAACTGCATGCGGAAAGATCAGGACTACTGGGCGGATGCTCGAGTGTCATCCACTTGAGATGTTATTGTCTGTAATGCAAGAGGCTGGCATCGCAGATCGTGTCGAAACACGACCCGCACGGAACATGGAGCACCATTCCACAACGATCATTTTCGACAGACGTGCTGCCCCATACACAGTCTTCATTTGTAGGGGTATAATTTGTAGGGAATATGTGGAATTACCGCTACACCTGAATTTAGTACATGTGGAATTTAAAAGAGAAAAAAAACAACCCTATCATTTAACTTGGCGCCATATCATACAACACAGCAATTGGCCGTAAATAGTTAATTATTATGCATTTAAAAGACCTGATTGGACTAAATTATAATATAACTGTGGCCAATTGCTTCGCCATTGGACTTTTATTGTATATGAACTTGCTATTGATCTTCAATTGTTCTGCATGGCGCTCCATAGCTCCCGACTTCTGTTCCAGCGTTCGACAAGAGCAGGGGTGATGCCGCTTGGCTTACTGCCATCCGCTATGGCAGGCGAGAATGATTTGAAACCACCGTAAGGCGCAAGCCTGTGTAAATAATTTTATATTTACATTTTGTTTATTTGGTAGTGTTGTAATTTAAACCTGTGTGTAAATTTGGAAAGCAACTCTATGCGTGACTCAGAGTGCCTGCAGCTGGGAATATTTTGAACAAAATTGTTAATCACCAGTCTGGTAAGTGATCGTCTCGCTTGATATTAACCCCAACAGACTTTATCCATGTAAAATACGGTGCATTTTTCTGCAGTGAGTAAAACGCGAAGATGTCTACCGTCGTCGATGTTTTAAATCCATATTTTTGAGAGACGTCTTGTGAACCACAACCTCAACTTAGTGTTCAGAAATGATTTTCGTGTTAACTTACAGTATATGAAAGGCTGGTATTTAAATTCATCACAATTAATAATAATAAAAATTGTTTTCTGTCAAAAACTCATAAAATCTAGTTGAGAGTCATGTAGGCCCTACTGGTTCCATAAACATTCTTGTGCTTTTTTTCTTTTTTTTAACTTCCAAAACTCGCTAGGGTTTAAAATTAATATCGTACTGAATCTTGATGATGTAATAAAGATGATATTCCAAGCATTAGTAATATGGAATTGTTTCGAGCCTACCGGATAAATGTACTAGCTGTTAAGGATACTCTCACATTTAATTATTGTAAAAGGTGAAGTTTTAGGTGGATTCATTATATTTTCTTCCTTCTATGGTATACTGAAGTTGCTAATTTTCTTATTTTGTCTTGTATGCACTGTTATATCAATCCTGAGAACATTAGATTGACTTGTCTTGATATTATCTATGATATTCCGTCACATCTTTCATTATTGTCTATTATTCTGGTAACGTCAATTATTGATGTGGGCTTGTTATTGTTTTGTTTGTTTGGTAAGATCCAAGGGATAAGGTATTTTAATTAGTTTTGAGTTTAAAAATTGGCACTTCAGTGTTCTTGAGGTATTGTTCCCTCAACCTTCAAGGCCTTAATTACGTTTGAAATAGTGCACCGAGGTAAACTAAAATAATCTTGTTATGGAGAAGGTAAATATGGTAATCTGAAACTTAATGTACTGGTTATTCTGAACTCTACTAGTGTTAATGATTTTATTAATCTGAATTTGAGTCCATACATTTTTAAAAAATATTCTTACATTAAAATTTTATGTGGTTAAAACGATTTAGTGTTCTGGGTATTTCACATGAATTGCTGTATCGTATTCCCCTGGATTCACCCTCTGTTGAGGTTACTTTTCGACCTTTGGTTCTGCCCAGATTCCATCGCTTCCCAGTCCTGTGTCTGTTTTTACCGAGGATTTCCCTAAGTAGTTGGCGTGATTTTGCACTGGGATGGCCTCTTGTCTCTTATGGTAGTGCAGGCAATCGAAGGCCTGGGCTGCGGTGTTTCTTCGATTGTTAGAACGCCACACATTGTCCAATGGATGCCCTTCGGCAGCCAAGAATAGAATAACAGCACACTGGTGCTGTTTGGACGCACTTGGTAATAACGTTGCCATAGTTTGCGTGGCCGCATTTAACGCACGCATCTCCACACGACATGACATGTCTGTGCTTGTATACTCGCGCTCCGTTGCATGTCCGCTGCAGCAACTCCCTCAAATGGAGACTTCTACCTTTATTCATTTTGACAGCAATGTGTATTTGCCAAAGGACAGAGAACAGAACACAAGTGGTTTTAAATAATTGAATAGCAGGTTTCGTAAAAAAGATCAATGAATATTATGAACACTGTTCATCATCATCATCATTTTCATTTATCCAGCTGTAGCTCGGTAGGGGCAAATATGGTTCCTCTCCACTTTCTTCGATCCTCCAACACTGTGTCCCAGTCCAGGTTTCTTCCTGTAATACTGTGTTGGATTGTGTCTGTCCATCTCAATCGTGGTCGTCCACGGCCTCTCCTTCCTTGCATTTGCATCAGCTTTATTTTTTGGCATTCTTTCATCACTCATTCGCTTTATGTGCCCAAACCATCTTAATTTGCTCTTCTCCATTCTATCATTCATTTTTTCCACTCCAATTTCTTCCTGGATTTTCTCATTCCTTATTTTGTCTCTTCATACTCCTCAAGAACTTCATTTCGGCTGCCTGTATTAGACTCTCATCCTTTTTTTGTCATTGTCCAAGTTTCTGCTCCGTAAGTTATGGGTACGTAATACATCTGGTACATAGTTTCCTTTACTTCCATTGTCACATTTTTGTCCCATAACATGTTTCTTACACTATGATAGAAACAGCTTCCAGCTCGAGTCCTCTGACTAATTTCAGCATCCAGTCGAGCATTCTCCAGTAATTCACTCCCCAGGTATTTAAACATCTCCACTAACTTCCAGGGGCTTGTCTGCAAGTCTAATCTGACCTTTTCCTTCTTTCTTCCCTCTATAGTCATAACAAGAATTTTACTCTTTTCTACACTTATTTTCAATCCACATTCTTCGATCTTCTCATTTACCACATCCAACTATTCTTGAACATTCATGTCCTCTTCTCCCCAAATCACAATATCATCTGCAAATAACATGTTAAATTTCTCCTCCTCCATATGCTGTTTTTGCTGTTCTCATGACTTAATTCATTACTATTGTAAGCAGGATTGGCGACAGAACACTTCCCTGTCTCAGCCCACTAGTGATTTTGCACAAACTTGTCCTGCCAACTTGTGTTTGCACGCAACTACAACATTCCTTGTACATTGCCATGATCATTTTTATTACTCCCTGTCCAATTCCTTTTTGCACCAGACTGTACAAACTTTAATCCTGGGGACACTGTCATATGCCTTTTCAATGTCAATGAATGTCATCACCGTATCATTCCCGTCCTCCCATTGCTTTTTTATTAGTTGTCTCGTAATGGAAATGGGCTCTATTGTTGACCTTCCAGTTCTGAAACCAAACTGATTTTCCACCCTCAACCTTATCCTACTTTCCAGTATGCTCTCCATTATCTTAGCAACATGGGATATCAGAGTAATTCCCCTGTAGTTCTTCAATACATTCTTATCACCTTTCTTGAAAACTGGAATGATTATTCCTTTTTGCAAATCCTCAGGGGCTTCCTTATTCTCCCCGACATTCCTGAGAACTCGATATGTCCACTGCAGGCCTACAGGTCCAGCTGCCTTTATCATCTCCACTGAAACTTCATCTATTCCAGCAGTTTTCCCATTCATCATCTTTCTTACTGCCATTTCAATTTCATTCATTGTAATTTCTCTATCCATTTCTTCATCAACTAATTGCCTTTCCTGGTCGTCCATTGAATGACTCATTAGTTCTCATGTTCAGCAACTTGAGAAAATACTTTCTCCATCTATTTCTTATTTCTTCTGTATTTGTTAATATTATGCTGCCTTCATCCTTCACAAGTCTGGTGTTTACTTAATCTCTCTTTTTGTTTAAGATACCATACAGTCATTTCTTGCTGTCCTTTGGTGGACAGAGTACAAATCGTCTAAACAACTGTGAAAGGGTCAGCAGGCATTTTGAAGTGTAGTGTGACTATCCATGTGGATTTTTATGTGATATTTATAGGTGGATCTGTGAACACCTTTATTATTTTTGAAAATTATTGGTGAATCATAAAATCACGGCTACTAAAAGGACCTGTGGTGTGCTGACAGTTTGTTTTGTTTGTTTAGAAAGTCTACTTCAAGAAATCATGATTGTTAGGGTCATGTATCGTTACTATCTGTACTGTGTGAGAACATTTTTATGGTTGAGCCACGAGCGTGGCTCGACTTTCGGGGGAGGAAGATGTCACAGGTGAACAATGTAGTGGAAGTGGAAAATGTTTATTGAAGACTTTATTTGTAAAGTGTGGTACAGGTGAACAACGTAGTGGAAGTGGAAAATGTTTATTGAAGACTTTATTTGTAAAGTGTGGTACAGGTGAACAACGTAGTGGAAGTGGAAAATGTTTATTGAAGACTTTATTTGTAAAGTGTGGTAGTACGTTTTATTTGTAATGACCTAACCTGTACTGTGTAATATTTGTAACATATGTATTTGTAAATAGTAGATTTCAGTTCTGTACTTACTGGAAGTATCTAGAAAATTGTTACATGAATTTTTGAACAGGGTGTGTTGCCTTTTGTTGGTAGTGTGTTCTAGAAGGCATTTTCTAACTATTCTGGAAATGGAAGATTCGCGAACGTGCGTATTCTAGACACTTATTTAAAGTTTGCGACTGTAGTAGGAATTGTGATCGGTGAACCTAGGTGGGGATAGGCAGACTCGTGCATTCCGATTGGCTACTCCTAGGCCAGGGTTTACCTTTATATAGAGTGAGAGGTAGCATTTCGTTGTCTTGTCTTGGTCTGTCTGAAGTTTTACGTCGTGTGCGACGCCTCCCTACCGGGATGGGCCACCTCCGGGTAGGCACTCTTGAATTCCGTTCCTGCTAAAATTTCCGTAATGTTCGGTTGTTATTTCGTATGGGAGCCTGCCCTAACCTAACCTAGATTCGCCAAATTAATTATTTATGACGCCTTAGCTTTTCAGCTGTGCTTGCCTGTTTGTTTTCGAGGCATTCCCTTTTCTTGTTTGACTAAATATGCAGATGTAGTTTAATATATTTACCTTGCGGTTTGCCTCTAGTAGTTTGGCATCACTTGATGTACGCTAGTGTTTTGGAGAGTACGTTTACTTCACAACTGGATTTGTAACTTTCGAACTTGTACGAAGGTATTATCAAAGAACCTCTAAGTTATGTGTATCACAGAGCTTATAGTTCGTAAGCGCAAGTTGGCACATTTTGTTCGGAATGTATTTGTAAAATCCTTTGGTAAATAATATTGATCATACAGTAAGTTCTTGCTGCCCTGCATATCATCTCTCAATTTCTGTGTGAATAAGGCCCAGCTTTTCCTCTTTTCTTCCTACACTACTTTCTTGGTCAAATTCTTTGCCTCCACATATTTTCTTCTACTTAGATGCTTTCCATGCCACTTTCTTTTCCTTCACTAATCTTTACCCCACTTTCCTGATGTTCTACCATATACTGTACCTTTGTGGCACATCCAAGCATTGCTTCCATAAATCTTTTAGATTCGTCTTCAACATTCCCAATCTCCGTTCTGGCTACCAGAGGGTATTATTTCTCTTTGAAAATCTTCTTGTAAGCTTTTCTCCAACTTCCATACTTTAATTCTTTTCCTCTTCTTAATGGGTTTTTTTTCAATCTTTCCCACTTTCAATTTTTCTATCACAACTCTATGATCTCTACCAAAGGCTTCTTCAGGCATGGCTGTAACATCTGAAAGGTTCATGTGGTGTTCCTTCTCAATGATTATATAATCGATTGTCTTTGTTCGTCTGTTTCCCCAACCATACCTTTTAATCTTCAGACTGTTGTTCTTCCTAAACCAGGTGTTTCCCAAAATTATTTGGTTCCTCATGCAAAAATCCACCAACAACTCGCCTTCTGGATTTACATTTCCACATCCAAAGGGTCCTACAACATCTTGCATTTAGATCTCACATGAATAGCACTTCCTTATCTTCTATCTGTCTCTCCACTTCCTCTAAGAAGTCCTCTAGATGTTCATCTATGCAACCCTTTTGTGGGGCATACAAATGAAATAGATCTTTCATGCCATTTTCAAACTGGAGTCTCATCACCATCAACCTATCGCTGACGCATTTTGTATATTCCACATATTCTTGGATTTCTTTTCTAAGTATGATGGCCACTCCATTTTTTGCCTCAGGTCCTCCACTGTAATACAGCCTGTATCCTTCTTTCAGAGGAATCTCTCCCGTACCCCTCTTCTTGGTCTCGCACAGTCCAAGTATGGCAATATCTTTTTCTTTCATGAAGTCGACCAGTTCTCCTGTCTTTCCCGTCAGTGTCAGGACATTTACTGTCACAATCTTGATGTAGTTTGGTGCTGGTTACCCACTTCTCACAGTTCCCCCAGCACCCGAAGAGCTGCGCATCGCTTTTAGCAGGGGATGCCAACCTTTTCCGAGGCACCATATCTGCTTTATCCATATAGGCTATTTTTACGATGGGCTTGCCAAACCCGAAGGCATTTTATACCTACTGCCAGGTTTAAAATTAGGCCGCCCCTAACATGGAGACAGGCGCCTTTCGTAGCCGCTCCTCTGGAGTACAGACGCTACGGGTTTGCCCCTTCTGCCATCTCCAGCATACCAAAGTCCACCTTCTCCATCGTTGAGGTCTTCATTCGTAACCCTGAGCTGGGACCCATACCAGATGTTACACACCAGATCAGTGTGCTCTGGGACTCACATAGGCAGTGGCCCCATTCCCTGGGTAGGGCTGCCTCGGAGCGGGGTTCCTACCTGCTACCTGTTAATGTTTTAAAAAATGTTATCTGAAGGAAATTAAGTATTGTGCTTTCCATACAAATGGTTCCGCATTATTACCACCGAGAATTTCAAACTGTAGTGAGAATTTTATCCTGCATATTTATGTCCAGCCTAAGTTTACTGCCATCCAACAACATTTCTGGGAATGGTCCAATAGGCTTGAGCGGAGCTTTTAAAAGTAGATAAAGTTGGAATTCAAGAGGACAAACTGGAGGAGGAGTTTGACACAAGTTCATTGAAAATATTTAAGAAAAAGGTAAGTAAACAATACGAGGTAAACCGTTGATAAGGAGTCTGCCAGCGGGGTGACGGTCCTTAATGTACATCACTGATTGTCTAGCACCCAGACATTACAGATATTGTAGGCTCTATGCAAGAAGGTATATAGAGTGTCTTCAAAACTTGTCATAGTGTCAATGATTTCTCTGGTTGATGGCAATTATGTCAATATGACTGCTAGATCAACGTTCCGCTAAATGGTGGACTTCCTCATGAACCTCGAGGATTTTCTCTTCAAGACAGAGTTATGTGAAGTAACTTGAGAGCAGCTCCTGAGCACATGTGGTAGGATTTCATACTCGCTGCAGTGGCCTGTAATCATAGTGAACTACACACTGGGATCACCGTTGCTGTCATTATGAGGATGTCAGTATGCTACGAGAACTCGCTCTGCCTTTGTGTCAACAGTTACTCCAAGTATACAATTCCTTTAATCCCAGATTCTCTCCGATCTTCTTAACACTCTTGGATCTGTTGTCAATACTTATCCGCAGCTCTCATAAGCAATAACTGCTGACAGCATTCATTATAAGTAATCTGTTGAAGATGCTTCAAAGATGTATTTTGTAGTATTTTCATCTTTTTATGTGCATTATTCATATTCTCATCAATTTCCACAAATACATTGTGTAAAAATAGAGTATAACATTCTGCTTCAGTCCATCAGGCATGTGAATATGTATAATTATTGTGTAAATGGAAAAATCAAGAGCTACGAGTACAAACATTCAAAGACATTTTGTAATTTTCTACTTATAAATTATGCATTTCTCTTCTATTTCAGGAGACAAAAATGAATAAAAGTTATTTTGTGTGTTATCTTTTACTGTCATTTACTTTACTCTATGTGATTTGTCAATGTTGTAAGATGTCTAGCCAACATAGACTGAGCCGAGAGACAGCTGTTTTCACCTAGCAACCAGCTGTCGCCTGATGAACTGGACAGGTGGGAATCTTTACAATTACCTAGGTGTCTGTCTGGTTGCAACGCCACGCCAGCTAACATGTTAAGGGGGCAATCGTACTGAGATTTACAAATTGAGACACATAATGGTACTATTTTTCTATATGCATGGTCAGTTTTAAAGGTCCTGCAGATACATTTAAGACACACCCACTCCAGGTTTATTTTTTTCTAAAATAAAAAATGTTCAGATTGTATTCCTTTGATTGGGTAAACTTACTTTCCATCTCCTGGTACTTGGACATATCTTCCGTTTGCAGCAAAAGATCATCCTTTAGCTGCCTTTCCTGAAGAAGTTCGCTTTCCTGGAAAATGCAGAAAAGGTTGCAGTCACTTAATATATTACAATAAGTAGAGGTATGAAAATATTGCAACATAGAAAACACTATTTCTGAACCTCTTTTGCACTTCTGTTCACGTCTCGTAACTGCTCTCTTTTAAGGCCAGTTCCTTTATGGTGACGACCGGATATTATGGGAAGTAACTGTATTTGCCATGACATAAGAGTGATTTTAAAGAATGCATAGAATATAGAATATGTCCATAGTTTCAGAATTTATAACTGGAAGACATGAGGAGCAGCCAGCAAAGCAATAAGAATAATCATAGTGGAAAATTCAGTAACCCAACCAAATTTTAAAACTCAAAGCTAATGAAAATCTTTAAAAATCAAAATAAGAAACTATTATCTAATAGTCACAAAAGCAGGTGAAAGGAATATGATCATAATAAAATGAATAAAAAATAATTCATACCAAAATCCCAGCACTAAGAGTACTCCCCAAAATAGATGTGTCCTTTCAAGACCAATAAAATTTTTAAAATGCTGAAAGAATCAACAAAAACAAACCAGTAAAAGAAACGATACCAACCAAAAACAACAGGTCAATTAAAACCACATTAGAATTAATGAAAGAACTAAATATAGTGAAAATAATAGGAAGCACAAGAATGATTATTATAGTTTTACATCACCAATATATCAATTAGGGAACTGATCAAATATGTTGTAGCGGGAACACCCGTACATTAATGTATTTCTTAAGAATTTACATTCTGCATAATTTCAAAGTGTCACAGAGCGAACAGCTAAGTGAGGTTACCTCTCGTACGACGTCTGATAGGGAGGGGATACATAACCTGCTGTGATCTTTGCAGTGAGCTGCCAAGGACATTCTCGATGTTTCAACGATGGAAAGTTTTACCAACTTCTGTAATAATCAAGTTATCGACATAAGAGTAACACCATTGTTGTCAACCAGTTTTCAAATGTCTGCACATGTTAATTTAACTGAGATCCATCCAGGGATAGCAAGAGATATTCTCAGTCATAGGATGATGCAATCACCGGGAAATCGGCTACGAAGGGTGAAACGTTGGGACTAACAGAGAGCCAGCGACGATGGACTTGTGTTTTTCGTGAATAAATTCTACTTCGCAACTCATACATTTCACGAGTAAGAGTCTTCAACGGACTTGTATTTTCATGAGTGAACTTGACTTTGAACTTTTACTTTTTCTGTAGAGTCGAACTGGTACTCGCATCCAGTTCCAACGTTTTTCTCAAGATATAATGATTTCCAATTCTGATGAACTTTGACTTTGATCAGTGAACGAGTGATAGATTTAAATTTCCAAATGGAGTGGTTTTGAATTCTTGAGTACAGGTGAATAACATTCAGAAATAAACTTGAACATTTCTAATGAAGTCATTTTACATTCTTTTGTGAAGTGAATAGCATTTCCATGAATGAGTGCAGTAGAACCTAATGCTGATGTCAAGTTGTAGAGTATTTTAGTGTTAATCATGTCATTGGACGCTCAAAAACCATGGCCGATGATTTATTATTTCAGTGCAAGTAGACTGTATGAATCTCAACTCAAAAGTATTTTCTTTCTCTAATTTTTGTGGAAAGCTATCACAGATTAGAGAAGCTTTGAACTTAGTACAGTTTCAAGTGGAAGCTCACCACTAGTTTATTTCATGTGTGAATTTGAAAATTCATTTTTCCCCACAGGACAAATGTGCAGGTTCTAGTAACCATAAAACCTACCCAGTGACCATAAATCGTGACTTATCACACAACTGATTCTGGTGTTTGGGAGACTTAATATTGGCCATTCGCACAAAGTAAAACAGCGTGTCATTACCCCGACTGACGTGGGAATATGGTACCGTGGTGATGGCAGCCGATGAGGAAACGTGGCTATGGAGAGACTCCATCCAGATCTATACGCACTTGCAAGCTGAGATGCATTAAACTGTTAGTGAATACGAAGCATGTTTTTTAAGTAAGGTCCATTTTGTTGTAGACATTAGTAGTTCGCATGCATATCGCAACGAGCGCATGCATCGAGAACAACCGTGTTCAGTTTCAGCTCTGTAGCTAACCTGTACGGTTCTGTTCTGTGCTGTGCTTTCAAAATGTTTAAGACTATCAACTCGCCCGCCGCGTGTGAGGTTCGGTCAGCGATACGTTTTTTGTCAGCAAGGAACCTGTCTGCTGCAGAAATTCATCGACAGATTTGCGAAGTGTACGGTGATACTGTTATGAATGAAAGCAAAGTGCGCAAGTGGGTACGACAATTCAAAGATGGCCATGAGGACCGCTCCGGTCGCCCTTTGATTACAGACGATTCGGTGGCTTCAGCTGAAACGAAGATTCGTGAGAACAGGTGCTTCACAATAACAGGTCTCTCAAACAAATTTCCTGACGTGTCGAGATCAGTGCTTTAAAACATTGTTTCTGAACACCTAAAGTTTAGGAAACGGTGCTCCCGTTGGGTCCCAAAACTCCTAACAGAGACCACAAAAACCAAAGATTTGAGTGTGCGATGAAGTTCTTGACTCGTCATGACGAAGAAGGTGACTGCTTCTTGAGTCAGATCATAACTGGAATCGAAACATGGGTTTCGCATATCACGCCCGAATCGGAGCAACACCCACTTGCCTGTAAAGGTGAAGGCCAAACAGACTCTGTCCCAGCGCAAAATCAATGGTGTCGGTGTTTTGTTGGTCGACTTCATGCAACAAGGAACCACTATCAATGCAGAAGCATACTGCCAAACCCTGAGAAAGCTACGCAGAGCGATTCAAAACAAAAGACGCGGCATGCTGACAAAGGGAATTGTCCTTCTCCAGGACAATGCAAGACCTCACACGGCAGGTCAGACCCGCAATTTATTGGACAGTTTTGGCTGGGAAGTTTTAGACCACCCACCCTACAGTCCTGATCTTGCGCTGAGCGATTACCATCTGTTCCTCCACCTCAAACATCACCTGAGTGGCAACCATTACAATGACGACGACGTGAAAACGGCAGTGAACTCATGGTGATCAGAGCAGGCGGCAAGTTTCTATGAAGAGGGTATTTTAAAACTGGTTATGAGGTATGATAAATGATTGAACAAACTTGGCAACTATGTCAAAAAATAGAGTGAAGTATGTACTTTCTGAAAATAAATTTACTTTTTTGAAATAACTTTTCCTTGTGTACTTATTTTCAAACAGACCTTACTTAAAAAACATGCCGATAAATTCAATTCCCAAGAAAGACTTAATTACTTTAGTTAGAACGTACACTGTTCCATGCCCCGAATGAAAATTCATAAAATAGTCTGCCATTTCCTGGTACAATATAGAAAAATGTGTAAACTACAACACACAAAATGAAAGAAATAATCAACCCCTTAAAAACAACCTTAAACCAAACCATGTTTACATTCAACAACAGAAAGGATTATCCAGTTCTGTTTTTCAGGTATATTCTGTTATACTGAACTACTTTTGAAGCAGCTCACAGTTATAAATTAACTGGAGCAACATAACAAAACTGAAGTTTCAGAACCATATGGGATCATTGTACACATGAAGCAAAAGCTACCCAGCATGTAGCTCTCGGCTCCAGCGCGGTCTTAGATGTCATTTGATTCGTCTCTGCAAGTTCTACATATAAACAGGGAAATGTCAAATACTGAAGTTGTGGTGCGATGAAAAGCGAAAAATGTATTTCTTTTGCAAAATGTTGCAATATATGGATGCCTTCGAAGTTAATGAAATCCCATTCGAGACATCAGCATTTTAAAGAGTTCAAGAATATCAATGTCTATTATCATCATCATCATCATCATCATCATCATCATCATCATCGGTTGTTCTGCCATCCGGCAGGTCCAACTGTGGCTGTGACCTCGATGTCTGTCGATCTTTTCTTCACTTCTGCATAATCTTCCTTTCTTTTTCTAATGCTGTCTAATAACTGATATCGTCTCTTTCCCCTCCCTCATTTTCCTTTGATCATCCGTTCCATTGCTACTCGTAGTAAAGTATTATGTCTTAGATTATGCCCTATCCTTTACTTTTTTTTGGATTACTGTCAGAATGCTCCTCACTTTTCCCACTCTCTTCAGAACTTCCTCATTTGATATTTTATCTTCCCAGCTTACTCCTTCAATTCTTCTCCAAATCCACATCTCAAATGCCTCTATTCTTCTCTGTTCTTCCCTCCTTAATGCCCATGTTTCAGCACCATATAGAGCTATACTCCATACGTGACACCTTGCAAATCTCTTCCCCAGATCTTTCTCTAGCGGGCCACAAAACAGTTTGAGCTTTTATGTCTGTTATAGAGTGAAGGTCTTCAGTCACAATACTACCAAGATACTTAAACTCCTTCACCTGTCTAGCATCAAAAGGCTTAAAAGAAAAGTATATTATCACATGTGATTTTTTACAAGTTTTCTATAAGACACGTTTGTGTACTGACTAACGTGGAATAATTATATACTTTTCTTTTACTATAGAGTCAATATGGAATAACCCAAATATGAGATTCTTAATTGCAATGCAAATGCTCAACAGGCTCAAAAAGTCTCAAATCAATACTTAAATCTAAAAATTCAACTTACTAAAATAGACATTGCCTTTTGAAAAATTGTTCAACTAATAATTTTACCCCATTACATTTGTCGTCCTCCTCTGCGAACCATGTGACATTGCCGCGGTGGGGAGGCTTGCGTGTCCCAATGATGCAGATAGCCGAGCCGCAGGTGCAACCATATCGGATGGGTATCTGTTGAGAGACCAGACTAACGAATGGTTCATCGAAAGGGGGGTAGCAGCCTTTCGGTAGTTGCAAGGGCGGCAGTCTAGATGATTGACTGATACGGCCTTGTAATAATACTCAACATGGCTTAGCTGTGTTGATACTGCTACTCGGCTGAAAGCAACGGGAAACTACAGCCGTAACTACCTCCCGAGGACATGCAGCTCCCTCTGTATGAATGATGTACTGATGATGGCTTCCTTCCGGGTAAAATATTCCGGAGGTAAACTAGTCCCCCATTCGGATCTCCGGGTGGGGACTACACGAGAGCGGGGCGATCATCAGGAAGAAGGATACTGACATTCTGCGAGTCGGAGCGTGGAATGTTAGAAGTTTGAACCGTTGTGGTAGGTTAGAGAATCTGAAAAGGGAGATGGATAGGCTAAAGTTAGATGTAGTTGGTGTAAGTGAAGTACGTTGGCAGGAAGAACAGGATTTTTGGTCAGGCGACTACCGAATTATCAACACGAAATCAAACAGGGGAAATGCAGGAGTTGGTTTAATAATGAATAAGAAAATAGGGCAGCGGATAAACTACTACGACCAGCATAGCGAAAGAATTATTGTTGTCAAGATAGACACCAAACCAATGCCCACCACAATAATGCAGGTCTATATGCCTATTAGTTCAGTGGATGATGAAGAAATCGAAAGAATATATGAGGAGATAGACGGTTTAATTCAATATGTAAAAGGTGACGAGAATCTAATTGTGATGGGAGACTGGAATGCAGTGGTAGGCCAAGGAAGAGAAGGTAGTACAGTAGAAGAATTCGGATTGGGACAAAGGAACGAAAGAGGAAGTCCGCTGGTTGAATTCTGCACTGATCATAATTTAGTCCTTGCCAATACTTGGTTCAAACACCACAAACGACGACTGTATACGTGTACGAGACCTGGAGACACTGGAAGGTATCAAATAGACTTCATTATGATTAGGCAGAGATTCAGAAACCAGGTGTTGGATTGCAAAACTTTCCCAGGAGCAGACGTGGACACTGACCACAACTTGTTGGTCATGAAATGCCATCTGAAGTTGAAGAAATTGAAGAAAGGAAAGAATGCAGAAAGATGGGATCTAGACAAGTTGAAAGAAAAGAGTGTGAGAGATTGTTTCAAGGAACATGTTGCACAAGGACTAAATGAAAAGGCTGAAGGAAACACAATAGAGGAAGAGTGGAGAGTCATGAAAAATGAAGTCAGTAGGGCAGCTGAAGAAATGTTAGGAAGGAAGAAAAGATCAACTAAGAATCAGTGAATAACTCAGGAGATACTAGACCTGATTGATGAACGACGAAAATACAAGAATGCTAGAAATGAAGAGGGCAGAAAAGAATACAGGCGATTAAAGAATCAATTGGATAGAAAGTGCAAGGTAGCTAAAGAAGAATGGCTGAAGGAGAAGTGCAAGGATGTCGAAGACTGTATGGTCTTGGGAAAGGTAGATGCTGCATACAGGAAAATCAAGGAAACCTTTGGAGAAAGGAAATCTAGGTGTATGAATATTAAGAGCTCAGATGGAAAGCCACTTCTAGGGAAAGAAGACAAAGCAAAAAGATGGCAGGAGCATATCCAACAGTTGTATCAAGGTAACGATGTAGATAATTTGGTTCTGGAACATGAAGAGGCTGTTGATGCTGATGAAATGGGAGACCCAATTTTGAGGCCAGAGTTTGACAGAGCTGTGAGTGACCTAAATAGGAACAAGGCACCTGGAACTGATGATATTCCCACTGAACTACTGACTGCCTTAGGAGAAACCAGCATGGTAAGGTTATTTCATTTAGTGTGCAGGATGTATGAGACAGGAGAAGTCCCATCCGATTTTCGGCAGAATGTTGTTATACCTATTCCCAAGATAGCCGGTGCTGACAGGTGTGAAAACTACCGCACCATTAGTTTAGTATCTCATGCCTGCAAAATTTTAACACGTATTGTTTACAGAAGAATGGAAAAACAAGTTGAAGCTGAGTTGGGAGAAGATCAGTTTGGCTTCAGAAGAAATGTAGGAACACGTGAAGCAATCCTGACTTTACGTCTGATCTTAGATGATCGAATCAAGAAGGACAAGCCCACGTACATGGCATTCGTAGATCTAGAAAAGGCATTCGATAATGTTGATTGGAACAAGCTATTTAAGATTCTGAAGGTGATTGGGATCAGATACCGAGAACGAAGAATTATCTACAACCTGTATAAAAATCAGTCTGCAGTGATAAGAATCGAGGGCTTTGAAAAAGAAGCAGCAATCCAGAAAGGAGTGAGGCAACGCTGCAGTTTGTCCCCTCTCCTTTTCAATGTTTACATAGAACAGGCAGTAAAGGAAATCAAAGAGAAATTTGGAAAGGGAATCACAGTCCAAGGAGAGGAAATCAAAACCTTGAGATTTGCCGATGATATTGTTATTCTATCTGAGACTGCAGAAGATCTCGAGAAGTTGCTGAATGGTATGGATGAAGTCTTGGGTAAGGAGTACAAGATGAAAATAAATAAGTCCAAAACAAAAGTAATGGAGTGCAGTCGAACGAAGGCAGGTGATGTAGGAAATATTAGATTAGGAAACGAAGTCTTAAAGGAAGTAGATGAATATTGTTACTTGGGTAGTAAAGTAACTAACGATGGCAGAAGTAAGGAGGACATAAAATGCAGACTAGTACAAGCAAGGAAGAGCTTTCTTAAGAAAAGAAATTTGCTCACTTCAAACACTGATATCGGAATTAGAAAGATGTTTTTGAAGACTTTCGTGTGGAGCGTGGCATTGTATGGAAGTGAAACATGGACGATAACTAGCTCAGAAAGAAGGAGAATAGAAGCTTTTGAAATGTGGTGTTACAGAAGAATGCTGAAGGTGAGATGGGTAGATCGAATCACGAATGAAGAGAGAATTGGTGAGAGGAGATCGATTTGGCTAAATTTGACGAGAAGAAGAGATAGAATGATAGGACACATCTTAAGACATCCAGGACTTGTTCAGTTGGTTTTTGAAGGAAGTGTAGGTGGTAAGAACTGTAGGGGTAGACCAAGGTATGAATATGACAAACAGATTAGAGCAGATGTAGGATGCAATAGTTATGTAGAAATGAGAAGGTTAGCACAGGATAGGGTGGCATGGAGGGCTGCATCAAACCAGTCTATGGACTGATGACTCAAACAACAACAACATTTGTCGTCACTGTGACACTCCATGGCAAATGGAGCCAAGTTCTCTGCAAAAAGTAAAGAATTGTCACCTCGTTTTCTTGACATGGTATGTCTATTGTTTACTAACACGGCAAGATGGTGACGTAAAACTGTGCGAGACAAAGCAACGGTCTGGTGTGTAGTCACATTTCCAACAGCCAGAGTGAAACGTTCCCTTGTCTTTGGGGTCATATATCAGTGCAAGGTTGTTTACTTCAGCTCATTCCGAGACCTTAGTTCCATTTTCGTCTTGCTTATAGCCCCAAGATGTATGGTGGCTGTTGAAATAACCAAGGATGATGATATTTTGAGAAGGCTGATGTTATTTTGAGAGGGTATTATGTGAATGGGATCAGGCCACGTTTCATTGGGTGGCTTGTAAATATTCGTTATCATGATGTCTTCTATTTGTACAGAGGTGGAGAAATAGGTTGGATGGTTGCTTACTGGTAAGGTACTGTAGTTGCAAATGTTATTTCTAATGTAAGTTGCAATTCCATATTTAGCATGGTCATGAGCTGCCATCATTTTAAATCTTTCCCCTTGTCAATAATTGTTCAGTGTTCTCTGTGCGAGTTTCCTGTAGTATGACAATGTCAACTGAGTGCTTCTGTAAAGTGCTTGATAAATACTCACTCTTGGCTCTACTAATGCCTTCGATGTTAAAATGGCAGATGTTGATCTGTGGGCCGATCTTCCCGCACAGCCAGCATAGACCAATAATCTACCAAATAGGAATTCAGATCCCAGGTACACACTCTACACCCAGAACTCGCTGGAACTTTCAGAAAGCAGACTGGGTTGCTTATGCCAAGTCTACTGATACCAATATCAGATGGATTAAACCTGTCCCAGAGAACTACATGAGGTTTGTTGGCTTAATAAAATCAGTAGCAAAAACATGTATTCCTAGAAGATTCCGTAAAGACTATATACTGGGATGGAGTGAAGAGTCCAGCTGACTGAGTAAGGAATTTGAAGAAAACAGCAGTCATGAGAAAGCATCAGATTTACTACAATCACTTGATCTTGCTAGAAAAGAGAAGTGGGTAAAGACTGTAAAAGACATGAATTTCACGCATTCTAGCAGAAAAGCATGGTCACTTATTCGGAAATTAGATTCCACATCCATACCACCAAAGCATCATTCCCCAATCAAGGTAGAAGCAATAGCAAATCACCTCGTTTCTACCTCTAAAACAACAAGGAATAAACTGACCACGAAAGGTGTTAAAACTGAGCTTAAGCAGGCAAAACGAGAAAAACAACCGCACGCGACCTATTCACAACCTTTCACGTCACAAGGGGTCGACGAGGGATTAAAATTACTCCGAAATGGCAAAGCTGCAGGACTAGGTGGAATCCACCCAGAACTACTAAACAGCTACAAGAAGATGGCTTGCTGCATTCTTCAGCTCCATACTTCAGTCAGGAAGACTTCTCCCAATCTTCAAGAAGTCAAAAATTATTGCCCTTCTGAAACCACAAAGCTATCGACCTATAGCTCTACTCTGCGTCGCCTACAAGTTATTAGAAAGACTGATACTGAACCAAACAGCACCAGCCATCGAAGCATTCCTTCCAGTTGACAAGCAGGATTTCGACCCGGCCGTCTGGAGGGAAGGTCTTATGCTTACACTGATTAAAGCTGTTCCTTGCTTAAAAATGACTACACTGATTGACAGAATGTTAAGCAGCTGACTATTTCAAGTTCACTCAGAACACAACAGAAGCAAATTCCACAAAGTCAACAATGGTCTGCCTCAAGGGTCGGTTCTATCTCCTACTCTCTTCAACTTATACATCCACGACCTGCCTGCAACAGTGTCCCGAAAGTTCATATACGCGGACGATATTTGCCTTACAATTCAATGACTCAACTTCGCAGAAGCTGAAATAGTTCTTAACTGAGACCTTGAACTGTTGGATGACTACTTTCAAAGATGGTATCTTCATCCCAACCCACAGAAAACAGTGACATCTACATTCCATCTGAACAATGCAGAAGCAAACTACCATCCAAGGGTATTCTTCAAGGCTCATGAACTACAATATTGTCCTAATCCCAATTACTTAGGAGTAACATTGGATAGGTCTCTTACATACAAAAATCACCTGCAGAAAACCGCCAACAAACTAAAAAGTTGTAATAACATTCTCCAACGACTGGCTGGAACTTCTTCGGGAGCGGATGGAAACACATTACAGACAACATCTCTGGCCTTGGTCTATTCTGCAGCAGAATACTGCTCTGGTGTCTGGCATAAGAATGCTCGCACACGGCTAGTAGATTCACAACTTCATCAAACCATGCGGATCATAACTGGTGCACTTCGTGCTACACCGATCCAATGGTTACCGGTTCTTAGCAATATATTACCTTCACATATCAGGAGACAGAAGGCCCTTTTCCAGCTATGGACCAGAATGCTGAAGAATGAACATCTACCTGTTCATGAGGATATCAGACAGAAATGCACACGCCTTAAGTTTCGCCAGTCTGCTTGGAAGAGTGCCGTGAAGACAACATCCAGCGACTTCAACCCCACCATTCAATTCAAGCCCATGAACAAAAATCTAGGCATTTGTATCAATAAATTGCACTTTTTGAAACATCGCGATATTTCATCGCTGCCGGGACAAAACCTCCTATGTGAAATAATTTTAGCTTAGAACTTTGGCTGGTAACGTTCTGTCATCTAAGGTGCAATATCGTGTGCATATTGTCAAGGCATTTTCGCTCTTCACAATGTATGTGCTGCGGGTCAGTATATCTCCAAAAATATTATCACATAGGAGGTTTTGTCCCGGCAACGACGATTTGTTAGTTTGTATTTTCTCTTTTGACAACTATTACAGGACTAGTTATTCAACTGACCATTGTCATTTTATCCCTCTCAAACAGATCTAATAAAATAGCAAAATATAGCTAATGAATGAAATTTCTTCCAATAATTAATGCTATAAAATGCTAATTCAATAGAATTTTAGCAATAAACAGAAAAAAGTGAATGCTTTAATTTCGCACCTCTGCAATGAGACACAAGGAAAACAAAGCAATGGAAAGGAAGAGAAAGACACGAATGTGATGAGAGGAGATGAAGACAAGCTTCCCCTAGCTGCAGTGTAAGCCTCACTCCAAGTGCACTCAGGCTGTCTCATCCTAGTGGACCTCAGGAACTTCGTGGTGCAGGTCTCGATGAAATACGAAGGCAGTTCAATATATAACACAACACATTTTTTTCTAAAAGCAGGTTGGTTTTTTTGAGGATTCAAATACACAATTCTTTTGCTACAATACCCTATTTTTGAACATAATATCCGTTCAATGCTACAGCCTTACACCACCATAATGTGAGGGCCTGTATGCCTGCATGGTACCACTCGACTGGTCGATGTCGGAGCCAATGTCGTGCTGCATCGATAACTTCCTCATCATCCATGTAATGCTTCCCATGGAGTGCATCCTTCATTGGGCCAAACAGATGGAAGTCAGAAGGCGCGAGATGCGCGCTGTAGGGTGATGAGGAAGAACAGTCCAGATCAGACGGGTTTGCTAGACCTTGTTGTGGTGACGAAACACGCCTCTGTTGTCTCTGGGGACTGCCACACCGTGGTCACCGTCATCATCATCATCATCATCATGATCTCAGTTTTACTGATCTTGGACTCCTGAAACTTGGCCTTCCATGTGTGGTCGAGTCTTGCGTTTCTCACCAAATCATGAAGTCATCAGGAATGGCAACTGCATTGAGGTTTTCTGAATGCTCTTCCTTATATAATCCATAACTGTGGACACAGTGCACTGTTCTCTCTGGTACAATCCTTGTACAGTACAGTAGAATCTCAACGCATCATTCCTGGAACTGTCATTTTCCCGTATTCATTGTTCAATTTATTCAGCCCCAAAAATGTTCCATATAAAGTAATGATAAATTTTCCCGCATCTATCTTTCTTCGAACGCTCGTTTTATCACATCGATCGTCAAAAGGTGTATTTTTCCTTGGCCACAATTTGCGTCGTATATTTTTTATATACGTACTTAACTTCCCGCAACCGAGACAAATATTGGACCTTCAAGACATTCTCCACTCTACTTTGGCGTTCGAGACCGCAGCGCATGACCTTGAATGTGCCGCGCTGATCACCGGGAACTGGCGGTTTGCTTCTACAAATCTATTCGTCTGCGACTTCAAGTTTATTTATAATCTTCATATATTATTTGATAGTGTTGTGACTTTGTGCCTGACAGAGTGTGAAACTGACCCATTTCTCCAATATTCATAAACATTTTGTGATTTCGCCTACTTGTTTTTACGGCTGACGATGACCTGGACTAGGGTCGAAACTGGTCCCATTTAAATAAGAATGTAATTACTACATTTCTATCTTTTATGTATTGAATTGGTTGAACTTCAATTATTTAATTTTTAATGTTAATAATTTCAATACGGAACAATGAAATTTTTATCTTTAAATACATACTTTAATGTGTCACTGCCCCAGCTTTATTATGCTGTTGCTCTTTTGTTTTGATGATGTATTTGACACATGGTGAGAATGGACGTATAAAGACTTTTAATGTACATATTTCAATGTGTAACTACACCAGTTTTAATTAATATGTCCTTGCTCCTTTGTTTGTGATTTGTTTATGGCTGATGATGACATTTAAATGTTAAAACCGGTCCCATGTTAAATAACTGTTGTAAATAACATGTAATTAGTATTGAATAGGTTGAACCTTATAAATAACTCATCTCTGTGACCTCTGACATTCAAACATTCTATGCGCCATCTCACGGGTTAAGAATTCTGTTATTAATGTGCTCTTTTACAGGGACATTATAGTGTTTTAAGTATTATATTTGTGCTGAGTCAACTGTCAAAAAATATGGCTTCCTTGTTAAAAAAAAAAAAAAAAACCATTTACCCCAAACTCAAAAATTTGTCAATCCAAAGATGCCTCAGTCCAAATTAGTGTGAGTCCACTGCATTATCTTAGTATCAACGAAGCCTTGAATCGTGTACTCCAAGTGAATCCCTACAAGATGCAGTACCTACCCTCGTCGCCAATGTCGTCTCCAGCTCGTTGATTCTCTCCTTCAGCTCTTCCACTTTCCTGTTATGCTCTGCCACCATCCGCCTTACCTCCATCCGGAGGCGACTGAGTTCCGTCTGGAGATGTTCAATCAAGTTGTCCCTGAAAGAAATACCAGTCTGTATATAACGAGCATGATGCTGCAGCAAAGGTACGCTACTGATACTGTCAGCCATCAGCAACTTCTAGCCACTACATCCACGGGCAGTTCAGCCGATAGAAAATACAGAAAAAGGGTCTACCCCAAGGAAGCGTACTGGGCCCAATACTTTTCAACATATACAGAGGGTCTCATATAAACTAAGACCGGCAAAGCAACGTTATTACTCTACAATACGTAAGGTGCAGTATGTAAGGCACGCGTACAGTTCTTGACCTTGCAAGCAGCCTGAACGAGTTCGATCTGACAAGCATAAGTCACCAATCTGAATCTCAGCTGTTAACATAGCGAGACAGTTATCACTTCAACACCATATTTTCATACCTAAAAGTTCTGGTTTCATCTTAATGGTTGTGTGAACTCTCGCTACTGGTGTTTATGAAGTCCCTCATTATGATAGGAAGAATAGTGTTTAGTCTGCTATTGGTGCAAGACGAATAATTGGGTCTATTTTTTTCAAGATGACAGTAAATGCAAGAGAAGTACCAATATGACATTTTGCCGCAGTTCTTTAATCAGTTAACGGAAGAAGGAAAACCGCGTGGGAGGTTTCAACAACATTCAGCCCCTACGCACACAGCAGAAGATTCCCTTCTTACAATCTCGGAAGCGTTTGCAGACAGAGTGATCAGTTCTGGTCTATTTCCCCCCCTTGTTCTCCAGATTTATCAGTGTGTGGTTTTTACTTGTGTGGTAAACTGAAAGAAAAAGTGTATCAAACAAATCCTCACACATTGGAGGAAGTGAAAGAATCCATTACCGTGACAGAACTCGCTCGCATCAGCCAGAATGTGGTTACCCAATACAATGCCTGTATTTTATAAGAGACCCTGTATAGAAATGACCGGCCAATAAGTCCAAATACCGGAAATTTCTTGCATACTGATGATCTTGTTATGGGCACACTAATTTTGAACAGGGCAAAGAAATCTTACTACTGCCCTCAAAAAGTTATCAATCTGTTACAGTGTAAACCAGCTCGCACCTACTGCTGTGAAATAACAGGATTTTGCTTTGCATCTGAGAAACAAGCACATCGAAGGCTGAAAGTTGTGTGGTGAGGTATTGAGACACAGTTCTGAGACAATAAAAAAAATCTGGGAGTAAGACAGAGCTCTGACTTTCGAAGTGCACTGCATAAACTGTAAACAATGTAAACACCTGTTATGCAAACTGGCTGGATGGAAGTGGGGTATGCACACATCTTACGACATGCTCTGCTCTGGACAACAAGCTCCATCAGACTGGACGGACCTTGTCATCACATATTCAAAGACAAAGGGCTGCGAACGAGAAAGTGCTCATCCAGCACATGGTGATGTACTCCCAGCTCAGGACAGTTTTTACGAACATCTCAGGTTTCTTAAGCGGACTGGCAGCCAATGAAGGAGCAACAAGTTTGTCAAACGCCATACAGTGTATGCTGGATTTGAAACAAGGTAGGACTTCATTAACACAAGTTCCAAATTTCAAATTCATAGGCATTTTGACAGAAATAAACATCAATATTTCCAAATACTGAAGGTGACTTGATAGAATCTGACATGTTGAATAGTGTGTTGTTTCTTTTAGTTCGGTTGGGTCGCTTGAGGACCACTGTGCTGTGTTGTTGCCATCTTTTCTGTTGGCACAGTATTCCTTCATTTTCTTGCAGAATTCTATTTTACGTTCCACGCACCATTTCCTCGTCTGATTGTGATGTTAGGAAGGGTCTAGTTTTGATAGATGAATGGTAGTCGCTTGTGTTAATTATGATGCCATTACTAATATGCCAGATTCTTCTCTACCTGCTGGATCCACTTTGAAGATCTTGGAGGACAGCCTGTACAGGTGTCCGGAGAAAGCTAGCCGTTTTCTGTCAGGGTTTCTTTGTGTTGGTAGAGTTCACGGTTTAGTTTGTACCATCGCCTTCCATATGATAGGATCTGTGGTCCTAATATCCTTCCCAGGACTTCCTTTCTTGTACTTCGACAGGTCTTAGTGGGATCTTCTTGCTTAGAGATAGACACACTGTTGTGTCGAGGTCTGACTACTGTATTTGACAGTCATCGATAGGTGTTTTGAGGCGAACAGTTTTCTGCAGGTACGGTATACCTTGTCTAGTTTGATTCTCTTCTGTTCGAGAGCAAGCAATTCACTAGGGTCTTCTGAAACCAATTCTCCAAGTTACTTCACAGGTTTTGCTCTCTTGACATGCTTGGTGTCACTGACTCATTGTTCGAGGGGCGTTTTTGATGTTGGTAATGAACTCGGGTTATCCAAGTTTGCTTTCTTTTTTTCCTAGTGGCTTTATGCTGCACCGACACCGATGGGTCTTGTGGCGATGATGGGATAGGAAAGGCCTAGGAGTTGGAAGGAAGCGGCTGGGGCCTTAATTAAGGTACAGCCCCAGCGCCTGGTGAGAAAATGGGAAACGACAGAAAATCATCTTCAGGGCTGCAGACAGTGGGATTCAAACCCACTGTCTCCCAAATGGAAGCTCACAGCCGCGGGATTCTAATCGCACGGCCAACTCGCCCGGTTTACCAAGGTTGATAAGGAGACATGTTTGGAGTTGAGTAGTAGCCTCCTGCATGTCCTTTGCTAGTAAGGCCAGGTCATCAGCAAAGGCCAGGTATGCGATCCTTACGTTTTGTGTTGGGAAGCTTTCGGAGAGTTATACTTTGGAAGTTGTGTTTCGCTTGCGCCAACCTATTTATTTCCTCATTGAGACCTAGTTTTTCTTTCTTCTTTTTCTTTTTATTTTTTATTTTTACAGGTATGTAATAATATTTATATTTAACTTGTGTGGTCGACAAGTTACACGGAACATCTCGAGAACTAACTGGATCAGCCGAAAAAGTAAGAAAACAAGGGCTTCCAACAGCAATAGCTGAATGCTTATCACCGGGCCACAAAAAGAATTGATCAATGTGACCTTCGTGAGATGGGGCTATCTCAAAGCTGACAAGATGGAAGACACATGCGGGGAAGACCAAGCACATGCTTCAAAGTCTGTTGTACTGATCTCGATGTAAAGAAGATAAACTCTTTCAAGACACACGGAAGGTATTTGACGTAGCTAAGTTTTGCTCTAAATGTGTGTAACATCACTCAGTATAATTGTAACTGTATATTCTGTTCTGATTACGTGAGTGTATTTAGTTTATGGCTGCCAAATGCAAGATCTAGTGTGGTGTAAAAGCATCAAAAATATATATATAAGGGGAACTGTGCTTTGTTAGCGACTTCCTGGCAGTATTTATGACACTGTGGCATATACGGTATTTACGCGAATAATACCCGCACATTTTTTGAAAAAAATTGGGGCACGAAATTGGGGTGCGGGTTTTATTTGCGTCAATATTGGCATTTTTTCAAAATCAGCCTTCCTAAATTTAGGGTGCAGGATTATTCGGTGGCGGGGATTATTCGCGTAACTACGGTATTTACTGTATGCGAGTGTTGTCTAGTGAATTTGTGATCATTTGATAATGATATTTTTAAGTCTATTGTGTTTTTTATGCCATAGGCGATAGTCATCTTGTTTTGCCCTCAATCCATAGACAACATTACTAAGAGACACACTCAATATATTTATTTACTATATTTGCATTTGCCCTAAGTGTCAGCCATCAATGCCATGGAAACTATGACAAAGACGGAAACTATGCATGCTCTTATTGACGTTGCCTGTTGGACGTATTTTGGACCATCTTTAAAACGGGCAAATCAGCAGCGTCTGTACTCTAGTGGAACGACTGTGAATGGCGTCTGTTCTCCATATTAGGAGCGGCCTAAATATCGCCTGGCAGTAGGTATAAAATGCCCTCAATGACAGACTAAGCGACCAGCCGGTTGAGGTAGACTTAGTCGCATCTATGGCTACGTCTTCTCTCGAAATTCAGAACATGCTAAGACGTTCCCCAAAGCAACATGCGCCACTTGCACTCGAGTGGCGTGAGAAGTGTGCAAGGGTTACCTTGTCGTGACACAGGTTTTGCCATGACGTGAAGTGATGAATAATCAGATTGTTTCCCCGTTCATTTTCCTTGGAGGTGACTTAAATGGACATGTCGGATCTCAACGGGATGGATATGGTCTTGGCACGCAAAATGATTAGGGATATCGTATACTTGATTGTGCAAAGGCTCATGACCTAGTTGTGACCAACACATTTTTCAAGAAAAGGATAACACACCTAGCTACATATACCAGTGGAGGTCATGCAACTCGCATCGATTACTGGATGGTTCAACAAGATCTAAAGATGGTAATGGATACCAAAGTGATCCCATATAACAGCATTGCCTTCCCAACACCGCTTGCTTGTTCTGGATATTCGAAAAACTGTCAAACGTTCTAAGACACCTAAAACTGGACCTGAGCGTATCAAGTGGTGGAAAATGAATGTCCACAAGAATGAAATGAAGACAGCATTAACCAACTTCTTAGTGAAGCCTGACCAGTCAGTTGAGGACATGTGGGAAGATGCTGTAAAACAGATACATTAGGCAGCAACAGTAACTCTGGGAAAATCAAAACCCAGGCGTAAATACATTGATATACAGACTTGGTGGTGGGATGATGAAGTCCAACAAGCTATTAAGGTAGCCTTTAACACGTTCACTGCGTATTAACAGAGCGTGACATACCCGCCATAACATAAGCATCACGACACAGTCAAAAATGATTACTGCACGTTATTTCAAGTTACTTATAAATGTGATGAGGAATAAATAACAATTATAAGTTCTTTCGTGTTATACACATGTATGATGCAAGAATAAACGACAATTACAAGTTCAGTTCTTTTACTGAACATATTGCAGTAGTGGAATTTATTTATTTCAAAAGCAGAACCACTCGTAATTCTCCTGAAGAATTAATAAACCGAAAATGCAGTGTCTTAGCTCGCACAGAAGTGGTCTTGCTGCTCAAAGATCCCATAAATGAATGATGACTTATGACGACAACTCTGGAGAGGAAATACGCAGGAAACGGAATACGCATGCGCAAATATGGCTACGGATGAATCTACTAGTAGAGTGGACTTACACGATGTGCGGGATGACAATTAGAGCCTTTCTTACCATACGGGAAACCTGTGATTCACATTTCCTGGCAACCGTCCCATGACGCGCTAGGTGCGTGCTGCGCACCTGCTGCGCCCAGCGCGTGATCCGCATTGAACGTGTTAAGACTTGGTGGAAGACACGCCTGGATACTGACCTTCAGAGGTATAAAGTGCTGAAATCAGCAGTGAAAGAGCAGTGGCTGCTGCAAAAGTTCGTTGTTACCAGGATCTGTATGACCAGCTTGACACACCAGCAGGAGAAAATAACGTTTATCGCCTTGCGAAGTCCCGTAACCGTTCAACCCAGGACGTTGGATACGTCATGCATATCAAGGGAGCTGACAACAAATTACTACGAGACCAACAAGCTATCCTTCAACGATGGTCAGACTATTTTACAGATATCAGCAACAAAGAATTTCATCATCCACCGATTGCAAGCTTTGATCCTATCTATGGACCCGTGCCCTTGATTATGGCAGAGGAAGTAATGATTACCATAAAGAAGATGAAGAATGGTAAAGCAACTGGCCCAGATGACATACCAGCAGAAATCTGGAAAATTCTTGGCAAGCCCGCTGCAGAATTCCTTGCCGCACTCTTCAACCAGATCATCATCGAGAACAAACTTCCCCATGCATGGACAACTAGCACGACAGCCCCAATCTGGAAGGGTAAAGGAGACTTGAGCGACTGCTCAACATACCGCCCTATTCGACTCCTCTGCCATACACTGAAGATATTTGAACGAGTGCTGGACAACAGGCTCAGAAACATTGTCACAGTAACATCCAACCAGTGTGGATTTGTTAAGGGTTGCAGCACAATTGATACCATCCATGCCACACGTCTATTGATGGAAAAACATAGGGAGAGGCAGAAGAGTGTACACATGGCATTTCTGGACCTAGAAAAAACATTTGACTGAGTCCCGCATGACCTCATCTGGCGAGCTCTTCGTAGTCATGAAGCCCCGGAAGCCTATGTAAGCTGGGTACAATTTATGTATCATAACACAACTAGTGTGGTTCGGAGTCCAGCTGGAATCTCTCCGCCTTTTGTTATCACCGTGGGTGTACATCAGGGCTAAGCTCTATTGCCTTTATTATTTATCCTCTGCTTGGATACAGCAACGGCTGACATACAGACATCACATCCCTGGACCCTTCTTTATGCGGATGATGTGGTACTTGCCCAGCAAACATGCCTTGGACTCTAACGCCAGACAGAAACTTAGAGTGACAAATTAGCTGAGAATGGTCTGCGCCTCAACACCCAGAAAAACCGAATACCTAGAATGTGGCCCCCAAACTAGTGGGACCATAAGGATCAATAATCAAGACTTGCAGAAAACCATGCATTTTAAATACCTAGGGTCAGTTGTCACTTCGAACTGTGATGTCACTTTTGATACCTGAGCGCGAGTAAATGCAGCTTGGCTCAAGTGGAGACAAGTCAAAGGAGTCCTCTGCGATAGAAAGATGCCTCACCGTCTAAAGGCAAAAATTTACAAGACGATGGTACGCCCAGCAGCTGTTTACGGGGCAGAATGTCGTCCAATGACAAAAAGGCACGAGCAGACTCTTCATACAATGGAAATGAGGATGCTTCGATGAACTCTTGGACTGACTCGATGTGACCACATAAGAAATGAAGATGTTCGACAAAGGCTGGGCATCGCTCCAATTGTGGAGAAAGTGAGGGAAGCGCGTCTCTGCTGGTACGGTCACGTTATGGATGGCTCGGTTGCTAAAACAGCTCTCCAAGTTGATCCGGGAGGATCACGATCACATGGAAGGCCTTTAAAGCAGAGGACTGACAATATCAAGGCCAACATGGAGGAGATGCAGCAAAGCAGCGGACCCCATAATTTGAGATGAACGCTAGAAAAGACAGAGATTCTGTTCTGTCAAGAAGAAGAAGAAGAAGAAGAAGAAGAAGAAGAATTGGAAATTTCAATAAGGCAGCAACACACTCAGCTGTCAGCTAACACTGCATTTCCAAAAGCAACATTTTTAAATATGTAGTCAAACTACCCTAACTACTACAAGGAAGCCTTGCAAATAGTATTTCTTGTAGGAGGACGAGGAGGAGGGTGCTAATGATCTCCAAAATTTTTACGAGAAAATGCATTTTTGTTTTTGAGCCCACTTTTTGACACCCAGGAGCTCTTACGATCAGCAAGAGAATATAAGAAGAAACCAGTTAAAAATCAATGCAGAGAACATGTTCTGTTAAAAGGGGGCTGAAGGGACACAGGGACCTTGGATGCAAGACATCTGGTGGGTACGAGTTTAACCGCGCAGTCAAATATGTGCGATATGATTATCAGTTTTAACTGCGAAAAGTTCTGAGTAAACTGAAAAAAGAAATAGAAGAAATTGGACATAATGTTGGCTAACGAAAAAAGGCAACTTTTCTCACATTAATTTGTTACAAGATTTGAGATTTTATTGAAATGCCGTAACTACCTCCCTAGCTTTTCTGTCCCTTAATTAGAGGTGGACGGAGACTTCCTCCAGGTCAATTTTATTTTGCACATAACAGCATTTCTCTCCTCACGATTGTACCGCCCTCTTCATTCACGTAGAGTGTGCTTCCGTTGTAAGAGCGAGATGTCATGAGAGAACTCGTTTCATCTGCTGATTTGACTGCACAGAAGCCACATTCAGACACGGTTCAAGTGATTGAAATTAATTATTCCTTTATATTTTCTTTTTCTACCTTCAGTGCAACAAATATAGGTTATTCTTCATGTTGTTACGAATAAAACACCAATTTATTTCAGGATGACGCACACTCACAATTCTAATGGTCACACTCACTAATTACAAGTCTCTCTCTTCTTTACGACACAGCAGGCTGTACCTGGGGACGCTCAATCCTTAGTTTCACTTCCCCAAGTTCAGTCACCTCGTACAGCAGTGGTGTGTAGACCAGTGGATCTGAACGCAGGGCTACCGGCCACACGACACACGATGACTGTTTGTCGTTTCGACTGCAGAGACAGTCCAGTAATTCACACAACTAAACTGCTCAGCAGTATCCAATACTTACAACAGCAAACATTAACACAGGTCCATTTGTCCCAACACTCACTATAGCGGCTTCCCGCGCTGACTCACGCCGAGCCTCGGTCCACAGAAATACACGAACACATAGTACAGTACTGCATTCCGTCGTCTGCAGGCCACTCCGACACCACAACAACAGCTCCTCGGTGGGACACTAGCGGCAGCCACCCAACAGTAACGCACCAACTTCACCGTGGAGTCCAACAAGCACCAACACTGGCTCCACCACGGAGTGTCCGTGGCTAGCGTCCCATTTTATAGCTTGGGTGATTTAAGACAGAATTTTCGCGTGGTGGCTAGAGGAAGAGTCTCCGAGAAATTTGCAGATAAACCGGCTGCCGAGAACAATAGATGGAAAGGCCGGCTGGGAGTACCAAAATGGGCCACACCGGAGCTGGCACATAACACAATGCAATGCTAAATTTAGAACAGAAATATTTATCTTCGTTAAACTGTAACTGCAACATGTCTTATCTACTTTCTGCAGAAAAAGCAATACTCAAGAGGAGGAACGAATAAAGTGAAGCCGAGAAAATTATCTAGTATTTTACAGCATGCTTAGGGGCTTTGAAGGTTGAGAACCTTGGTTTTTCCACTTTTTTTTTCTTCTTCCAAATTTGTAATTTAGCAGTTACTAATTTATGTTTCATATGGTGTTATTAATGTAAATCATGACTAGTGTTATGTATTTAAGGTCATTAGTTCATTTACAACTGTTAGGGACACAATACAGTGCTTTTTGTTTTGGAGAAGCATGTAAAGGAACCTACAGGTAGCTAAGATGGCATCATCTAATCACACTGAAAGACACTGCAAAAGAAACGTATCAAGTGATAAAAGACCCAGAGATTAGCTCGTTCCCATGCTACTAGACGAGCTCGCACTGCTACACGAGGAACAAAAGAGTGTCTGATCAAGTCAGAGAAAGGAATTGCAAGTGATGATGGGAGAGCCTTTCTATTTGAAGATGAAGATGATATTTCTCCTATTTCTGTTATTTGTGACACAATGATACAACGTAACCTATTATTTCCCTAAAGGATTTCACAGCAGAAGTTTGAAATCTATTGAGCATCTCCCTTGGTAAAGCCCTCATTCCTCTTCCTATAAACATGAAGAACTGGGAATGAAACTGTCCAGATGGATGGAAGGCAAGGAACAGTTTCAAATACTTAGAATCCACTATGTCTGCTGATGATTACTTGCTTGCCTGGTGTCCTCTATGATAATGAGAAAAGTCTATAAATGTGTGCCAAGACCTGCAATGCTATATGGTCGCGAAATTTGGCCAACAGTGCACTCAGAATGTAAGCGACTGGAAGTATCTGAAATGAAGATGCTGAGATGGATGTGTGGGGTTACAAGGAAGAACCACATCAGGAACACCTTTATGAGAGGCAGCATTAAAGTGACTGAAATATATAGAGAGGTCCAGAGAAGAGAATTGCTCTGGTATTGCCACGTTAAATGCAGGGATGAAATTATGTGGGAAGGAGAATGCTTGACATGGAGGTGGAAGGGAGGAGGGAGGGAGGGAGGTAAACCTAGAAGAAGATGGATGGATCGTGGGTGTGCGGATCTCAGGGAAAAAGTTAAGAGATAATGCCGTTTGGGATCGAGAGAAATTGGAATGACTTGTCAGAAAGTCAAGGAAAAGACAAGGAAGAAGATAAACAAGTATAAACATGGTATGTAGCAGAGGGCCTTGGAACTACTGTACTTGAAGAAAACTGTGCAAGAAAACTGGCAATTTTAACAAGGACCTGTGCACTTTAACATGAAAGATTGCTCAATGAAATCTGCTGTCATTTTCTCACAATATCCATTCCTAGAAATGACCTGCTACTGTTGCACATACAGTACAATAAATTAGCTTGTCACATGCAGCCATCAGCCATTTTCACAACAAAAATCAATCAATCAATCAATTGGCAGAAACCAAGAATTGCAAGTGACTAATCTCATGTTTTAATCCGTACTGAAATCTGTCGATATACAATAACAAAGTTTTACTATGAATCCACCTGTTCAATACATTATAATAATTTATAATAAAACTTTGTTATTATTGTATAAAAACCAAGAAACAGACACATCTGAAATATCTCACCAAGAGCAACTTCCAAGCAGAAATAATCACATCAAAAGTCCACAGATGGCATAATCATCTAGTACATGAAAGCTTAGGTCATCAGTAGAGCTACATCTTTCAAACCTAAACCGTTTGAAGTTGTAGCACAGGTAACCATGCGCTTGTCTTTACTCTGCGAGAATGACGCTTCGAGCTCCTCTACCGCTCACAGCATTAGCCACGCAAAGCTTCTCTACTGAAGCATCTGCAGATATACTAGCAAAGTACTGTTCATAAAATCCTTAGTATTGTCAACTATAACAGTGAAATGCCAGTATAAAGAACTTGAAGAAAACTGTGTTGTTTTAATATTTCAGAATATATGGCAGTCTGGTTATGACACACGAGCCGGTTTACACGAGTCACTTTAAGTGACCAATGCAGACCACAGCAATTAGTGTGGCAGATGTCTGCCACTCTCATGAGGTTTGCCCCACGACTGCTCTGAACAGTCCTTTTAAAAAATATTTCAGTTCAATAATAAAATAAGAGTTTTGTCTGTACATTGCTCAGAATTTAAAAAGAATAGCATTTCTGTATCGGCCATGTCCACAGTAACAAGAATATGCACTTTTTTACTTTTCCGTAATATCCCTGTCTGTATGTACGCGCATCACGAGAAAACTGCTGAAGAGAATTTAATGTAAATCGGTTTGTAAAGTTGGGGAATGAACCACTACAATCTAGGCTATAAATAATTTTATTTACGCTGAGTGAAATGTAGTTTAGGGGAAGGCTGAACATTTAATTCTCAAATATTTATGTTATTACTGCTCCTATTGATCATTTATGGCATACACTTTTAAGGTACTGGCTAGAATAACAGAGATATTCATGAATTTGTATTTTTGTTGCCAAGTCGATATCATCGCCGACCACGAAAAAATGTGTAAACAGAATTTAATGAAAATCGGTATATAGAACAGGGGAATAAGAAACTACAGTCTAAGCTATAAACAATTTTATTCACCCTGCATGAAGTTGTAGTTTAGGGGAAGGCGATTAAATTTAACTTTTAAATCCCTATGTTATTGGCCCTATCGAAAAGTACTACATAACAAAAGTTATACAGAATACAATTTCCCATCATTTATGTTTTATTCAATTTTAATGTACCGACTATGATAGGAGTGGTATTTCAGAGTCGGAAGGCCTACAATATTGAAAGCTCACAAAACTGATCAACAACAACATTACATTGACCAATGTTTGTTGTCAAATTGTGAATATTTTAGATTAACTTAAATATTATATTTAAGTGTGCTTCTGTGACTCACGCGGCAGCGCACGGGCCTCTCACCGCTGGGTTCCGTGGTTCAAATCCCGGTCACTCCATGTGAGATTTATGCTGGACAAAGTGGAGGCAGGACAGGTTTTTTTTCCGGGTACTCTGGTTTTCCCTGTCATCTTTCATTCCAGCAACACTCTCCAATATCATTTCATTCTACTGTATCTGTCAGTTATTAATCATTGCCCCAGAGGTGTGCGACAGGCCTCTGCAGCCGGCACAGTTCCTATCCTCGCCACAAGATGGGGGCTTCATTCATTCCATCCCTGACCTGGTCATTGACTCGAAAACAGGTTGTAGGTTTTTGATTATATTTAAGTGGTTCACCTATTCAGTACATACATAATTTATTACCTTTAGTAATAGACATCTAAAATGAAGCTGTTCAAGCTTCTTACATCTAATATTTGCTGTGATATTCTTTGTCTCTTATGTTGAGTTGATACTCATCTTCGATAAATGGGATTACTGCTGCGTAACGAGTACAACAGCCTGCCTGAATACTGGCGGGAAATAGCTGGGGAGTTAGATAACTTTCTTTCCTCTGGTTCATACATTTTCTGATAACACACTAGTTCATCATAGTATTCCACCTATTTGATCCCTGGTAGATCGGTAGCGTAGTACTGTTAGTTAAAAGTGAGAAAATGTGTGGTTTTTCATTTGACCGAGTATTTCATACGATAGCACTGCTTTTAATCATGACATTCCTACTGGCTTCACAGCTGTTTTCATCTTTCTTCAGCCACATAACAACTAAGACTCTTTTTGAGGATGTAAAACGGCAGGTGGAGCATGAGTTTCAGCCATTACAATGAAAATTTCCTAACCCAGTGTTCACATAAGAAAAGACATTTGGTGACTTTCCTGTCGCGTTTCTAGGGTGACGTTATGAGCTATACAATTTAATACAATCTTACTCGCAACTTGTACGCTACCTAACCTAGAATTCCGTAGCGAAGCAAGGGTACATCAGCTAGTAAAATAATAAAATAAAAACTGTATTCCCCTTCTCTCCGAAAGGTTCTACATTAAATTCTTTCAATACTGATCTATACAAGCACAGGGCTGGAGGAAAGAGGAAATTCTGGCTATACTTGCATTCTCCATGAAGAAATTTTACAGATTTTAAAACTTCACTCAGTTTCCAGAACCACGACAAAACTTTGACAGTCTTCACAATTTTCCTCCAGCCAACCAATAGTTCTGTTAAATATGGTTGGACCGAGCTCGATAGCTGCAGTCGCTTAAGTGCGGCCAGTATCCAGTATTCGGGAGATAGTAGGTTCGAACCCCACTGTCGGCAGCCCTGAAAATGGTTTTCCGTGGTTTCCCATTTTCACACCAGGCTAATGCTGGGGCTGTACCTTAATTAAGGCCATGGCCACTTCCTTCCCAATCCTAGCCCCTCCCTGTCCCACCGTCGCCATAAGACCTATCTGTGTCGGTGCGACGTAAAGCAAAAAAGGTTGGACCCACACCTGTTACAACTAAATTCATCCAAGATTGAAGCTATGAACATTTTAAACATAGATTTTCATTGCATTTGTTGACTATTTTATTTCATGGTTTTTATGTATTGCAGTTCTTGTATATGTCTTTCGGTCCCAAAAATGTTCCATATAAACCAAAGTTAAATTTCCCCGGATCTATTGTTCCTCAAACTATTGTTTTATCACATTGAACGTCAAAAAAATATGTCCTTGACCACAATTTTCCCACATGGATCGAGCGTACATAGGAAAAATATACGCAAAAGTTTCTTGAATTTAAGGAGACAGACTCTAGCATATAATAGCAGCAACCTGGTACATGAGAATGCACGAGCGATTCCAAGTTGCTAGTCTTGGGCAAGGATCTTGCAGGCTGGAGTGCTGTGCGCAGGTTTTTCACGTCCAACCTCACTACGAGCTTCCTGGCACCAACACTTCTCCTCGACCCACCCATCCCTACATGTAATCTTATTTGCAAGAATTAAAATGGAGGCACTGTAAAAGTCAAATTTTCCACCATTTTCTGTGTTGCTATTGGCTGGCTAGGGCTGTCACCTTTGTTGAAAATGAGAAAATCGCACAGTTTAAAATAGTTATGGCATGCGCCGGGTACGTTTTAATTAGTCACCAGGGTTATTAATTGCATCGTGCCTTGTGATGTGTGTGGGATGCTAGAGGCTGTTGACCACTTAAGCCACACCAATGATCTTTTCACTAGCTTGGTCCTGAAACTATTTCCTATGTTGGCAGCCTCACATAGTCCGCTGTGACATCCTCCAACGCGCACCATGTTGAATTTCTAACCTTTCTGACATCGTTCGATCCTCGCCGTGTGGGATCTCTAACCCATCGTTCGCGAAGGGTTATGGAATCTTTACCAAATTACAGGTAATAATAATAATTAATATGCAATAAGAGAACTGACCTCAAAAGGTTTTCAGTTATTACAAGATGTGAAGACAAGTGAAACAAAATGGGGCAAAAGTCATGCTTTTTATTTTCATTGGTTATATCATGGTTGCAATATTTTAATAGTGTTATGTATAGTATGAGTCTGTCCGGCTCCATGGCTAGATGGTTAGGTGCGTGTTGGCTTTTGGTTCAAGGGGTCTCGATTGGGTCAGGGAATTTAACTTTCGTTGGTTAATGCCGACGGTTTGGGGGCTGCGTCTGCGCACCGACTCACGCATTAGGTGGGGCTGGATTTTCATAAGCACGTAGACTGCCTATCGCAACAACTCGAAAGACCTGCACCAGTCTTCGGAGGCCACACACTATTATTATTATATTTACATGAAGAAAAATGCCCAAATACGTTACCCGTATTTTATTATTTTCCTTTCCCCCTATTGTTTGTCACCTGCATTTATCGTTTTCCTGCATCCATAGTCATTTCTCCCCCCTCCCACGAGAAAAACGGTGCATCGAGTTTTCACTGCACATGTACTGTCACAATCTTGTGCGCTAGTGTCATTACCTTTACACCATATACGATCAACCTTTGTTATACTGAACATTTCATAGCACTGGCATTTGTTTAACTACCACTTCACTGTACACTCGTCCTCCCTTTTTCTGCATTCTTGTCCTACATTTGCCACATCAAGTGGGAACCTCTCTCTACCAAGCAGAAGTGAGCTCGTAAGCACTCCGTGTCTCCCTTCCCACACATTCGTGTTCCTAGTGTACACAAACTGTCCATTTTTCACGCACTGTAACACGACATGTTTACTACGAGTGTACATTGAAATGGTCTGCAGAGAAGCAGACAGACAATTTAAAGAGCAACCTTTGGTACGAGAGCCTGGCTCCTCTCTCTGAACTACTGGAAGACGTGCAGTTTGAAGTCGAGCTGAAGACAGAAATGTTAAAAGTTAGTAGTCACCTCCAACAAAGCTGGTCAGTAATGTGACAACGAGGCACCATCACTTACCTCTCCGCCAGGACATCGGGCGAGATTGAGCCATTGTGGTGCACAAGATCCACCAGTTCACCCGTCGAACCCGTGTCCGAAGTGTCCACAAGGGACGAGCTATCCACGTTATCGCTCTCCGATGTGCTTGTGTCTTCGGGAGGCAAGATAACCACCGGCGTAACGTAACTTCCCAGGTCGGACTGGACCAGAAAGTTTGGTGGGTTCTGAAAACGAGTATAAAATCAACACTTCACATCACAGCTGACACAGAGCAGTCAATTGACCATGCACGTCCATACAGATTTAGAACACTCGTTCAAATATCTCGTTAAACAGAATGTCTAGGTTAAATGTGTACTAATATAAAATTTAATAACTTGAGAAGTAGTCAGTTTGTTTCTACAAATAGGGTAACATACCTAATACAGTTCGATATGCGCACCATTAGTGTCGCGACAGACATCTAATGTGTATTCCACTTCTCTCCAAGTCTTCAGCAGTATTGTTCTAGGCATAACATTCACGATAGCTGCACGAATGTGATCCAGTGCCATAACATCGGGGCTTCTAGGGGACCAAGCAATCGATGGACTACCTCTCCTATGCGGCGATCTGGGAACTCATGATTCAAGAAATCCCTCACAAGTTCAGCATATTGACGAAGTTCTGGCACAACATACAGCTCCAACACGTGTAGGCTCAACAATGCACACTACACATTCACTTTCGGAGAGTCCCATTTGTACTACGTGGGGGTATTCATTTCCCCACATGCGGCAATCGTGCTTGTTTACCGTGCTGGAACTATGGAATGTAGCCTCATCCGACAAACAGACCAAATCGAGGAATGCCTCATTTCCATCAGCTTTTGTCAGAACTGTCTCTGCGAATGCCTTCCGTCGCAGCCTGTCCTGAGGTTTGATTTTGTGACAAAGCTGCAGTTTGTACACTCGTAGGCGTAATCTTTCATGGACGACATCGTGTAGTGTCAAATGAGATAACTGTAACTACCTACTTGCTTGTCGGATTGACTTACGAGGGCTTCACTTGAAGGAGGCCTGGGTTAATTCAACAGTAGCCTCTGGAACTGCGTGCTTGGCGTGGTGCCTCGACATTGACAGCAAGCTCCCAGATTCCCAAAGGCGCTGTCCCATTTTTTGATAGTTACGTAAGTGGGAACATCGTCAATTGATAACAGTTCATACTCGTGTCACAATCTACATTGTACCAGTGTAACAGATTTTAGCTGAGCGACAAAAAGCACACAGAACACCTTCTGCTGTGGAGTCTACATGGCTAATGGCTACCGGCGTGCGCGTTGCAATTACACGCATGCACTCGCGGTACCACCTGCTGCAAGCGAACACAGAAAACATTTTCAGTTACCACACTTGTAGAAAGAAAGCGCCAATAAACATTTCAATTATTTCTCAAGTTATTAAATTGCTACATCAATCAATGAAACTTTGATTTCTGTGTTTAAGTTTCAACAGCAGCACAAAATGACTGATAATTCTGAGGGAACTGAGAATGTTTTGAACAAAATAAATGCATATGGCATTTCAGTTAATGAAAATATGATGCTGACTGACACAGTCACATTGTCTGCTCTGTACCTATATTCAATGTTCATACAAAATGGTACTTTCAAAGCTAGAGTGGTGATTTTATTGATTTTTTCAGCAATTTCGGAGTTAACTTCATACCTTTGAGAAAAAAATCAGTGTAATTTATGCAGTTTGATTTTACATACATACATACATACATACATACATACATACATACGTAATCATTATAGACTATTATGCCTTTCAGCATTCAGTCTGCAAGCCTCTGTGAATTTACTAAATGTTGCCGCAATCCTCTATTTGTAACTAGTACTGTGGACTCATTTAGTTCTATACCTCTTATCTTTAAATCGTTAGAAACTGCATCTAACCATAGTCGCCTTGGCTTCCCTCTACTTCTCTTACCCTCCATAACAGAGTCCATTATTCTCCTAGGTAACCTATCCTCCTCTATTTGCCTCACATGACCCCACCCCAGCTTCATCCACCAAGTTCATTCCTAACTTAGCCTTTCTGAGTACCCTCCTGGCATTGTTTCCACCTGTTTGTACCAGCAATCATTCTTGCTGTACCTGCAAAGCTGAAAGGGAATCTAATTTCCTTTCAACAGCACGCATTTTCTTCACGGTTTCGGACAACAGGTTAGTGGATTTTTCAAGTAGGTCTATAGTTTTACACAAGAAGATTAGATTGGCAGATATAAATGCCAAATCACTTTTCAAAGATCTGTCTTTCAGTAACACTTGAATTTCAATTGAAGACTCGTCATTTTTATCTAGTGCATTCACGACGGATGCAAAACTTTCAAAACTGGATGCATAGTGAACCACTGCGCAAAGCCAGGTACCCAACCACATGACAATAGGCAAAGGAGGAAGTGCAAGACCTGCGTTTTTGTCTTTACACTTTCTTGAGGGTGCTTTTGCAAAGACTTTTTTTCCATTCGACACTAATTTATCACTTTAGCACACTGAGCCCTTACACATATCCTGTATAGAGCATGAACTACGCAAGTTACAGTCGGCTGCACTGTAAGTAAGTAGAAGCAATACATTTTACACGTTTTGGTCAAAGTAAGAGCATGGCTGGTTTGCAGCAGGCATTTTTTTACACACTGGCAAACAAGAATGTTCACAAGCAGTTTTGCCATTCTTCAACACACCAACTACATTTCCTACTTTTCTGCCACTTGAATCAGTGGTTTTGTCAATGCTCACGCACAGTTTCTCCCTATCACATACTGCCCGAATTCTTCGTAACATTTTGGAAGATAGTTTTTCCTTAATGTGGATTCGTCTGGAGGCTCAAAATTAATGTATTTTGTTACGATATTTCTCAGTTTTGGATTATTTAATTTGCCTTGAGGAATGTCAGGGCAAACAAATGCCCTGCATAAATCTAGATAATACTGGGAGTATTTGGATGGACCTACATTTGAAGTAGCTGGTTCATCTATTAGTAATTGTCAGGAACGCACACGCGAAGCAGCCGCTTATTTCCAGACAAATGCTGGGTTACTGATCTGCACTAACTGTTTTACCATATGGTTGGCAAAACAATACTTTTCCTTTGGTAGTGAAAATGTTTTTAAATTCTATATTCCTCTACGTATTGTTGAAGACGCGATCTTGTACTCAACTTCACTCTCAACACTGTGCTGCAAGCATTTTCAGTGAATAGCTGTTTCAATAAAAAAGAATAGTAGCAGACACTGAACAAAATATTTCTTCTCTCTTAGAAATTCAGAAAAAAAGCACACGACCACGGGAATGTTATATAACCTTACTCTTAGCAGTGGCACAATCCCACTGAGAATATGTTTCCAGTCCCCAGTGCTCACCTTCACCTTACCTCTCTGAGATTGCCTTTTGTTGAAATTCTGTAAACAAAACCAGAGCTGGCTGACTAATATCAGCGACCAGCAAGTCTTCGAACTTCCGGAGAGAAGTCCATAAATAGCCACAATATTCAGAAACATACACTGTTAAAAAACAAGACCGCAATCATAAAATGAGAATATGAGCACCATTTTGTAACACAGTAGCATTTTATTGCAGATTTATGTGCTCATTATGGATTTTCTTAAAATATGTACTTACACAAAAAAATAGTGAAAATACGTGTTTTTATGTGAAACAAGATTATGTTTTAATGCTGAGGGATACACAATAGGAATAACAGACATTGTAAATTGTGTTAAAACATGCACAAAAAAATATGTTATTACACAGAAATCTGCTCCCTAATTATGAGCCCAGGATTTTGTTAGCAATTTTAATCTGAAACACAGGAAAGCAGCTGAAGATGCCTATAAAATTAGGCGAAACATGTCCCACAATTAGACATAATATCATATATGGTATGTAATTCACAAAAATCACAAAGTATTGAGAATGTGGACCCACAAGAGACATTCTTTCATAATTCCCCCAGCTTGGGGATGGGGTGTTTTGTGTTCATTTACATACACTGACTGACAGAGCAAATGCAACACCAAGAAGGAGTGGTTCGAAAGGGATGAAAGTTGGGGAAAAAACAGAGACGGCACGGACGAATAATTGATGTTTATTTCAAATCGATATGCAGGTTACACAATGCGCACGGCATCGACTCAGTAGGATGTAGGACCACCGCGAGCGGCGATGCACGCAGAAACACGTCGAGGTACAGAGTCAATAAGAGTGCGGATGGTGTCCTGAGGGATGGTTCTCCATTCTCTGTCAACCATTTGCCACAGTTGGTCGTCCGTACGAGGCTGGGGCAGAGTTTGCAAATGGCGTCCAATGAGATCCCACACGTGTTCGATTGGTGAGAGATCCGGAGAGTACGCTGGCCACGGAAGCATCTGTACACCTCGTAGAGCCTGTTGGGAGATGCAAGCAGTGTGTGGGCGGGCATTATCCTGCTGAAACAGAGCATTGGGCAGCCCCTGAAGGTACGGGAGTGCCACCGGCCGCAGCACATGCTGCACGTAGTGGTGGGCATTTAACGTGCCTTGAATACGCACTAGAGGTGACGTGGAATCATACGCAAGAGCGCCCCAAACCATGATGCCGCGTTGTCTAGCGGTAGGGCGCTCCACAGTTACTGCCGGATTTGACCTTTCTCTACGCCGACGCCACACTCGTCTGCGGTGACTATCACTGACAGAACAGAAGCGTGACTCATCGGAGAACACGACGTTCCGCCATTCCCTCATCCAAGTCGCTCTAGCCCGGCACCATGCCAGGCGTGCACGTCTATGCTGTGGAGTCAATGGTAGTCTTCTGAGCGGACGCCGGGAGTGCAGGCCTCCTTCAACCAATCGACGGGAAATTGTTCTGGTCGATATTGGAACAGCCAGGGTGTCTTGCACATGCTGAAGAATGGCGGTTGACGTGGCGTGCGGGGCTGCCACCGCTTGGCGGCGGATGCGCCGATCCTCGCGTGCTGACGTCACTCGGGCTGCGCCTGGACCCCTCGCACGTGCCACATGTCCCTGCGCCAACCATCTTCGCCACAGGCGTTGCACCGTGGACACATCCCTATGGGTATCGGCTGCGATTTGACGAAGCGACCAACCTGCCCTTCTCAGCCCGATCACCATACCCCTCGTAAAGTCGTCTGTATGCTGGAAATGCCTCCGTTGACGGCGGCCTGGCATTCTTAGCTATACACGTGTCCTGTGGCACACGACAACACATTCTACAATGACTGTCAGCTGAGAAATCACGGTACGAAGTGGGTCATTCGCCAACGCCGTGTCCCATTTATCGTTCGCTACGTGCGCAGCACAGCGGCGCATTTCACATCATGAGCATACCTCAGTGACATCAGTCTACCCTGCAATTGGCATAAAGTTCTGACCACTCCTTCTTGGTGTTGCATTTGCTCTGTCAGTCAGTGTACATCACACGACCACACAAACATGCAGTAGTAAACACATCCCTCCACACAAGTTTGTAATCACCAAGCAAAGTGCTGACCCTAAGAAATTGGGGGAGGGGGAAAGCCGAGAAGAAGAGGAAGAAGAAAACTGTAATACATTTATATAATTCAACAGATTTAAGTTGCACCAAGAGCAGTATATCCAGGAATTCGACCTCTGCTTCGCTGGAAAACATGAGTTTCCTGAATGGTGACAATATTGACGTTATTGTCCAACAGAAATTTCGACAGATAGTCACACTTTGCCTTGCTGATGCTTTCGACGTTCAGTTGTAGAGTCTGATAGATGGACCAATGTTTCTCGTTAACGAGTTCTGAGAAGAACTGTTTCTATTATTTTGTTGATATGTCACTGCCAGGAGATCCTGTGGATGGTCTGGCTGCCTGTTTTTGCTGTTGCTAACTTAACACCATCCAGGAGGCACGTGTAGGGCAATTAGAGTTTAAACCTATGGACATGAAGCACAAATTACTTTGTTTCTCATCTGTAAATATAGCCATACGCTAAATAAATAATAATTCAACAAGTCTAATGCTTCACTTTCCCTGTTCATTGAGTTTTGTTGTAGCGTTCTACATTATATCAACTGCTCTCACTGCTTTCTGCAGGCCATCCCATTTCAAACTCTGCCACTGCCACTTGCCATTTACCGAGCTCAAATGCTATTTTATTTGATGGTAAATAAATATCACATGAGAAGACGTTCACTTCCTTGTGTCACTGTAAGTCACAACACACAATTACAAGTCACGTCCCACCATCTGCGTCCAGAAGAGTTGAACAGCGGCCTCTCAGTACCAAAAGCAATGTAAGAGAAGGGGTCGTAGATTTAAGAAAAAGATAACTCAATCCCAAGATCTACGACAATGTCTTAGTGGAATACATAATCAGAAAAAGTGAAAGTGCCCAGTGTTCCATGTGATACAAATATATGAGAATAATTTAATACGTATATGAGAAACCACAAACCACAGTTAATAAAGGCTTGGAACATGCCAGGGCATGGCAAAATATTAGGACATATCACAGGATGTTTGGAGGCGCATGTTCTCTATGCTTCTAGAAAGCACAGATAACAACCACCTTCCTGGGGAAGGAAAAATGCCAACTCAGAGTCACAAGCAGGGCGAAGTCGAGCGCCGAACAGTACATTCGAGAAAATAAGAGGTTATTTAAGGAGGTGCAGAGGGAAAAATTAGGCAGGAAAGCCAGGGCAGACGAGTTGAGTCAAGTCACGTACAGGCCGTCAAGGTAGAGTCACACAGAAAGTAGTAGTTGGTTAGGCAGTCAAGCCGTAGTCAGAGAGTTGCTCACGCAATTACAGACAGTCCCAGGCTAGTCAGTCAGCAGTCAGTAAGACAGTCTCCGTCTTAGTCTTGAAGGTTGAACGAGAGACGGTTCGTGGAGGAAGCCAGGAAGTTAGCCTACAGGCTTTACAAGAAACAGTTCGAAGGAGAGCCAAGCGAGGTAGACTTCTGAACTAAACGGGAATAGGTTCAAGCAAGAAAGAAGGGACTTGTCAGACGTAGTATGGAAAGTTGGTTATGGGAAACCACGGATAGAGATGAGCAATTGTAGTAACCACATACACAGTAGAGTAAGACTCCAAGCCATAGAGGACTACTAGAATTCGGTAGCCCCAGATTAGTCTGACAGTAATCCTAGAGCACCGTACGGGCAGGTGAAAGCAGCCTACTACAGGGAAGAGTAATGCGATGCGGGAAGGTGAATCTAAAGACAGACCTAGAGCCCAAAAAGAACTGCTTTCCCTTGACGGTTAGCAAGGTGTGAAGTGCTGAGACCCATCAAGTATCTGTGTGTGCAAGAAAAGCCAGAAGAAAGAAGACGCCACAAAAAGATCATCTCTCTTGGGAGATAAGTATTTATTGAAACAGACTCTTTGAGGGACAAAGGGAACCAAAGACTTCTTAGGTAGCTTGAAGTGTATTCAGGTTAGGAAGTTCCCTTCTTAAGAAGAAAAAGTTCACTCATACATAACTGCATAGATTTTTGTATATATCTTTTGTATAGTATTTCTTGGTGATTTTAATATACTTTAGCTTGGCAAAAGGCCATTCAAATTGGTGTCATTATTGTCTCAAATAGTTGTGTATCGAACCCTTTTCCAGTCCCCAGCCTGTTCTATCCTTAGGATACAAAAGGTGGAGTTAAAATTTATGGTGTAAGGTGTGGGGTAATGCACAATTAACACGCGGTAAATATTAAAATTTATGGCGTCAGGTTGTGGAGTACTAATTAATTCACGATAAAGAGTAAAATTTCTGGTGTATAACTGTGATTGTTCAGAGGTACTTAATGGTGTCAGGCTAACAACTGATTCTGTGATTTGCTGTTTCAGAAGTCTTATATACTGCTGTTCGAGATATCACTACCGGACAAGGAGAGGAAGAATACTTTGCAGTCCACTGAGAGGCAGCCAGTATAGTAAGCGGAATTCAAGCCCAGTTCCAGAGTCTTGCAGTCATCAATCAATTTTAAAATGGAAGGATCTTCTTGGTCAGTTAGCCCCACCCCGAGTAATGTAGTTAATGAGCATGGCGAGGTGTTAATACATGCTGAACAGTATATGTCAATGACTGAGGCTTTATGAATAATAAGTACAGAGTTTGACAGCTCTCAACCAGCTAGACTAAGAGTTTTGAGAAAATGTAGAAACCACATTAGAAGTAGTGAGGCAAGACAAACGAGATTTGTTTTACAAATTAATTCTGAGGAAAATCAGTAAGGAAGCTCGTAGTAAACTTTTAGTACGACTCGATGTGCGGACTTGGGATGAAATTAAAGAATATTGTAGTGAAAAGAGAATGGTAGAACATTCATGGCTAGGCAATACGCAGGGGAAACTGTGTCCCAACGGGCACATAGAACACAGCAATCCAAGGGAACACCAGGCGTGATTTATTCAAAGGTCACTCAAGGCTAGTTTTGTAAAGGATTGAGCAATGAGAGAATACAAAGTAGAAATGCACAAACTCTCAAATAGGCCATAGATTACATGTTACAAATCTCATATTATGGTTCGTATTGAAATGTACTTCAAGTCAAATAATAATACTAGATTATAGATTCCACCTGTTCAATACATAAGAGTTTTTTATTTAAATTCAAGAAATAGTTCTTAACATATTACATATAGGGACACGTTTCACCTATAATGATGGCATCATCAGCCTAAAAATCTCATACGTGAAAGAAAGATAGATCAGGATCCTGATTGTTCTTATACCTAAATAGGAGGACACTGTACTCTTATGATAAAGTCTTATAATCAATCCTTATTGTAGATCTTTGCGAATGTCTCTCGTTTTTTAAAAATGTGGTAACAAGTGGTTAGTTAAGAGTTCAAAAATAACACGTAAATTGCTGCGTTGAAATAAAATTTGGTAAATGTGGTGCCTTATTCTGGAGATGGCGTTAGGAGCTTATAATATCTTATTAATTTAGGATAAAAGTCGCTCTTAGTAGTAGTAAGTTATGAAGAGATAATACGACAAACTTCTTGAAGCACTTAGGAGCGAGGACAAGCACTCATCAGAAAACGTGTCTATTTTTATAATTAGCTGGTAGACGTGGTTGTAGCTTCTTGTATTACAAGTGCGAGGTTGAGTAGAGCATTAACCAAATTAACACAACTGTCTAAGAGACGTAACTCCACAAGCTCTACTCAACCTCGCACTTGTAATACAAGAAGCTACAACCACGTCTACCAGCTAATTATAAAAACAGACATGTTTTCTGACAAGTACTTGTTCTCACTCCTAAGTGCTTCAAGAAGATTGTCGTATTATCTTCTCATATAAAATTTGCTGGCGAGATGTAGTGTTTACAGTGCATTATGTCTTCTGGTACGGGCTATAACATTGACCTGTCTCAGACTCATCCTTGGCTTTGACAATATGAAAGTGACTGAGGTATGAGTGATGCTAGTAATGCCATTGCTTATGCAGCCAGTCCCTGTTATGAATTGTGTGAAAATATCGCTCATAGGGTCAGTTGGTGCAAGCATTTCAGTGGGCTTGGCAGACTGATGTGTAATAGCAACGGCTGGCTTGGTGACGAAAGCAACGGGAAACTACCTCACTCCTCATTTCCCTAGTACGCCTATTCAGTGACGCCTAGGCTATTTATGACAGCTGTTGGCGGAGCTGCAGAGGATCAAACCAGCCTTTGGGCTGATTACCCAACATACATACATAAAACTAACAACTTACTACTACTAAGAGTGACTTTTATCCTAAATTATTAAGCTATTATAAGCTCCTTACGCCATCTCCAGAATAAGGCACAACATTTACCAAATTTTATTTCAACGCAGCAATTTACGTATTATTTTTGAACTCTTAACTAACCACTTGTTACCACATTTTTAAAAAAACGAGACATTCACAAAGATCTACAATAAGGATTGATTATAAGACTTTATCATAAGAGTACAGTATCCTTTTATTTAGGTATAAGAACAATCAGGATCCTGATCTTTCTTTCACGTATGAGATTTTTAGGCTGATGATGCCATCATTATGGGTGAAACGTGTCCCTATATGTAATATGTTAAGAACTATTTCTTGAATTTAAATAAAAAACTCTTATGTATTGAACAGGTGGAATCTGACTTTAGGCCATAAATAGCGCAAAGGAAGAGGAACATTACAAACTTGTTCCGTATTGAAAACAGCTATATCACTAAGTTTACACAAGGAGTATTTTTTACACCGCCTATTCAATACAATTAATTCCACTGTTGCGTGGTCAAATGAACATAGAAACTACCAGATTTTTACGGTACATGTTTCGCCCCTCTCTCATAGGGCATCATCAGCCTTATTTAATCCTAAAAACAAAATTTGATCCGAAGACCTTATCAGAGTAACGAACTCTTAATAGTATTAACACTGTGGATTTACAAAGATATTAGATAAAACATACTAAAATCACTTTGAAAATGTTTGTTTAAAATAATTTTTCGTCATATTATTTCTCAAAAATAATTCATGTCTGACGCTGAAATGGATCCTTTTCGTAAAAAGCTTGATTAACATATAACGCTTGGGGACCAGAACTGAATCCAAGGCTTCAATGGATAGGAATAGAATGATAACCTACATATATATATTAAAAAACTAGCAATTACCCGCAGCTTCACTCGCGTGGATTTCGTAATTTGATCAAAGTAATCGCTCCTCGGCATTGTACTAAGACATTATCTGAACATTCCTAAAGTATAAAAACTCACCTGAAAATTGATTTTAATTTACCCCAGAAATTCTTGTAAACCATGTTTGTGGTATTACCTTTCGTGGCTAAGACGTCCATGCGACACAGAACTGTACATGTGAGAAACGGTCTTCTCTCAAGTCGAATAATATTAAATACAAGTTTCTTTATTTTTAAAGGAGATTCCAAATACCTATTCCCACATCTGTACCATCTTCAGTTTTTGAGATATACATAAGTATCCCCATAAAAAGAATTCAACCCCGTGATCAGTCCTTCCCCCAACCCACCCCCATTTTAGTGTATTTTCCTAAAACAAAAATACATGTTTATTTTTAAAGGAGATTCCAAATACCAATTTTCACGTTCCAATACAATACTTGTTTCATTATTTTTAAAGGAGATTCCAAATACTAATTTTCACATCTGTAACATCTTGATTTTTTGAGACATAAGTATCCTCATAAACGTAATTCAAGTCCTTTTTCATCCCCCCCCCCTTCGTACCCGTTAAGATGATTCCCCCCTCCCCAAAAGTGTCTGTTTCCTTATTTTTAAAGAAGATTCCAATACCAATTTTTACGTCTAAACTTTTAAGTTTTTGAATATCCTCATTTTAAAAATTCACCCCCCCCCCCCCTTTTCACCCCTTAGCGCTGGAATATCCAAAAATACTCCCTTAGTGAGCACCTACACCCTAATATAAATGTATCCCCAAAATTTCATTTCTTTATGTCCAGTAGTTTTGGCTCGGCGATGATGGAATCAGTCGGTCGGTCGGTCAGTCAGGTCAGTCAGTCAGGACATGTTCTTTTATATATATATATATATATATTGTCCCCTTCAAAAGTGGTAAAAATCATTTACTGGAGAATATTTTATTTCTACTGTAAATTGGAACATTATTTCGTGAACCAGGAAGGGAGTTTTAGCACGTCGTGTCGACTAGAACCAGTCACCAGGTGTACGGAAATCCCAGCTAAGGGCGAGCAAGAGGGAGAGAGCAGATACCGCTAGCCAAGTAACCTTCAAATCAGCCGTGAATACCACGTGATCAGGCGAAATGTGTGTCAAGTGCTCGATCGATATTAGTAAAGGTATATGACGTCTGACTATGGCAGCCAATGAAGTAATCAATTTGGTGTGAAGTTAATGAAGTGACCAATCGTGTATAATGAAAAGACGCACCCCTGTCTTAAGACGGTGAATTATGGATTTTCCTAAGGAAACTTTACTCTGAATTTTCTACCTCTGAACGCGACGAGTGTGGATTATTCTGACTTAAACTACAGACGTGAAAAGACGCACTTTGCTTACTGGGGAACTTCGTCTTATTTAGAGCTTCCAACATCTTGCAGATAGCAGTTCAGACATTCACGGATTCTACTTACAATCAACTGAAGATATTAAGATAAGTTGCTTTTCCATCTCGTCAAACAGCGGTGTGTGTTTTGGACTTGTCTCAGACTTAATTTTCAGTTTCAGCTTTCACAAGAACTTCTACAGAGGAGATCATTGGTTCGAGTGCAAGTCAGGATGCCTGTCTTCCTACGAGATGAATGGTATGGTTTCCAGCGCGCCAGCATGTCCTCAATGAACGAGTAGAATGTAAAGCAGCTCAGACGGGCGAGACCAGGATCGATGGTGCGTAATGTGGTAATGCACTAGGTCATCAGCCCGAGTTCTACGATCGACAGTCACCACCAAGTAATATTTAAACATTGTTATTCTTTCTTCGTATTTGTAAATGTAAAGTGTAATGATATAGCCTCTACTTATTTGCTTAGAAGAATTTCTATTAGTTAGAATTTTTTTCCGCCTCTTCTTTCTTGGTGAAGGTAGTTTGGGAATGAGTGTGTGTATTTTGAACCTATTAGCTTGTTTGAGTGAATGTCATCGAGAAATGTTTCAACTGTCCCGAGTTCATTGTGGCAGGAGAAATAAAAGTAATACGACCTCAACGTTAAACTAGGATTGTTTGAATAATTTTTATACTTGAATTGAGATCAGATGGGACAGTAATTTCGTGGATTCCATTATATCAGAGTTCATTCCTCGATTATACGACGTATGGTTGGATTCCGAGTGCGATAGAGTCATCTGAGATATTGTTGTGCAGTAGCTTCCGCATGTATGATCTTGCGCGGCCAGGGATAATAATAATAATAATAATAATAATAATAATAATAATAATAATAATAATAATAATAATAATAATAAAAATAAATTAACCTAATTATCGCGTAAAGGAACACCTAAGGTCATGAGCATAATAATAATTATTATTGAATAAGGTTGATGTGTGCTCATTTATATTAATTTAGGCCTGGGAAATGGCAGTATCTGACCGATACATTTATATATATTTTTGCTGTGCTATTATAATTATTTGACTGATAGATGGATATTATTGAATTTAGCAGATAAGTTGTGCATCCATTATTGAGTCAATTTAAGAAGAAAATATGTTACCTGACGTAATTTCTTCGTTGTGAGCGCAGATTAATTGAGAGCCACAATTATGGTGGAGAGATAAAAATAAATATCGCAGCTCATGAACCGCGTGCGCGGAATGTTAATTCTGACCTGTGTTTAGACAATTTTGTCGATGATTTTCGGATGATTTTTGCTCGTAAATTTCCTTTGAACATAGTCGTATGACTGAGTTCTTCAATAAAGTGATAATCATTGCTCTATCACATCTCAAGTTGATGAGAGGAAGTCCCCACGATATTGTCATCATGAGAATATTTTCCCTGACTTTGACTAAACATGAAAATAATAATCAAGGGCTAGCATTCGTGTAAATATGTATATAATATTTCCGTGTATCTTTGTGTGAGTGTAGTGTGTGTGATTTGTCTGTATTTTGCTTATTGTAAGTTTACAGTCCATATTTGTGATGATGCTCTTCGTTGTTTCGTGGATTTTTTGGCCAATTTTATGCCAACTTTAGTGGTTCACTATTTGACAGAATTTAAACCTTTAGTGGATTTTATTCGTTTTTAAGGAAGGATAGGGTCTTAACTAGCGAATACATATAAATAAGTATAGGCCATGTCAGTGGATTGAACTCACAAAATCGAAGTTGTAAGAGTGACATAACTAATTATTTTCAATCAATGGATAAATGTAGGTTAACATGATGTCAAATTCCAAATTATTGTGTGAAGATCAACTACTGAATAATTATGAAAGGGAATTTATTAACTAGTTTAAAGGTCAAGGAAGACGATTCAACCATAATTTCATGGGAGAGAATTTTTTATTTAATTTTCAGAAAGGAGTGAAAATGATCATTTTCAAACTCGATTTCAATGAAGTCCATTGAGGAAGGAAATTTTATTTTCAAATCATTTAATTATTAATGGAAGAGATAATCTCAAATTAATTATTATTAATCATTTAATTAATTTTCAACTAAAAATCTAAATATTATATTTGCAGATTCAGGCATTTGCTGTTCCATTTATCGATGGAGTGTCCATGTTGATAACGACATAAAAGAAGACGAGTTACATGAAAATTCCTAGATTTTGTAAATTATTGTAGAATTTGAGAAGAGCAGTAGTTGTAATAAATGTGTGAAACCTATTTAGCTTTCTCTCATTTGCCACTAGTTCATCACCTATCCCTGCACTTAAAATTTTCGCACAGCCGATAAGCGAACGATCTACCCCCTGGAGATCCTCGCTCACCGGCCGAGCTGAGCCCGGCATGACGGGTGCAATAAATATATATATAAGAGTTTTGTCTGTACAATGCTGAGAATTTAAAAAGGATGGTATTTCTGTATCAGTCGTGTCCATAGTAACAAGGAAACGCACTTTTTAATCTTCCATAATTTCTGTCTGTCTGTCTCTCTGTCTGTATGTATGAACACACATTTCGAGAAAACAGCTGAAGAGAATTTAATGAAAATCGGTATGTAAAGTCCGGGTATAAGTCGCTACAATCTAGGCCATAAAAAATCTTATTCACGCTGAGAGAAATGGAAATAGAAGGTCTCAATTTATGGATACGCTTTGTAGATGGCACTTTTGTAGTAATAGATCATAGAGTGAACAACAGTGATAATATCCTCAATAAATTAAATGCATTAGATTCTAGAGTAAAGTTTACTGTAGAAGATGAAAAAGAAGGTTCCATAAATTTTTTAGACATAAATATAAGACTGGATAAGGAAGAGTTTGTTTTTAAGATACACAGAAAACCCACTTTTAATCCTATCATGATAAAGAACTACTCATTGCATCCGGAATCACAAAAAAGATCGGCTTACTAGAGTTACATATATAGAGCATTTAATATACCCCTCTCCCACACAGAACGAGAAAAAGAAGTGCTCTTTATCCGTAAACAAGCCCAATATAACGGTTTTGGACTAAATATGGTAAAAATAATCAGAAAATTCAGACGGAAGTTTCGCACTAATCTAACACCCGAAATAAAGAAGAAAGATAAATATGCCAAGTTTACTTTCAACAATCCTAATTTATATACAGTAACGAATTTGTTTAAAAAAATAACTATAAGATCGCGTATTCAACCAGCAATAACAAAGCAAAAATTCTTTAATTACAATAGGTAAAAACAAACATTCACAATCAGGAGTTTACAAATTGAAATGTCATCAGTGAGAAAAAACTTATGTTGGACAAACTGGGCGTAGTTTTACGGTAAGATACTTAGAACATGTCAATGCTAAAAGGCATAAAAAGTTTTCCGCGATGGGCCAACATACGAGTACAACCGGACATCAGTTCACAACTATAGAGCAGGATTTAACAATATTACGTAAAATAAACAAAGGAGCTCTTCTAAATACATTACAAAATCTATGTATTTATTTGGAACAACAAAGTAATCAGGATAATAACCGAACAATATAACTGACAACAGGAACCCTTTATTCGAAGGGATATTATCAAATCTTGGGCAAAATAAACAACACAGACAGTAAAAGAAAGAAAACGAACGAGCTTCCGCCATCTCGTTCATCCACTCCCCATACCCCTTCTAAAGCTGAAACCGTGACTGCAAGAGACACGCCTCCTCCCCTCTCCACAGCCTTACCTCCCCCGAAGGTGAAGCAAGCATTAGAACACACACATCGTTATTACACAAGACGGAAGGCTGCTTCAAGCGTAGCTCCTCCAAGGTCACAGTAGGAATGGATTTTGACAACATGTAATACAGCAACGTATGAAACCATTTTTATATACTAAGTTTCCTTGTACAGACACATTTTTTATCAAAAAGCAAATCCCCCATTTTATTTTATTTTATTTTATTTCATTTCAGAATATGGGGAAGCTCCTTTATTATCAGCAAACGGCAATCACCTTCAAGGTTTCGTAACTAACCCAATTCAAGATATATTATGCAAGTTCAAAAACCAATAGCAGCCACCTTGGAGGGAGTGAACAATATTCAGAACAGTGTCAAAGGAAAGACATACACTTTTTCAAAAACTTTTTACTGGAAGACAAGTGAAATATTTTATTGAAAAAGTGCTGGATACTTTTTAACAACAACTGTTCAAATGAATAGAAATAGTTTTTAAAATATGCTAACTATAAGTATATCCATTCCATCCCATTTAACCACCACATTGTTTTTAATTCATTTTAATTCAATTTACATTTACGTAGTATGTGAGAAGAACGAGGTACCTGATTATAATGTACTTAAAAAGATAAACACTTAGTGAATCACCTAAGCTATGTAAACAGCTGAAGATGAACGAAACATGTACTGTGTGTAATTAATTAATTTGCTAAAATGCAAATATAAGTATCAAAAAGGAAGATTTTTATTGTTATAAGTCTTTGTAAATAGGATTTGATACGGAAAATGCAACTGATTTCTAGCAAGCTAACCGCACGGCCAACTCGCCTGGTCGTACCGAGCATAACAGCCTGCCTGAATATTGGCAGGAAGTAGCTGGGGAGTCAGATTACTTTCTTCTTTAGCATGCCATTCCTCTGGTTCATAAATTTTCGGATACTACTGGTACGTAACAAACTGGTTCATCATAGCATTCGAGCTATTCAATCCCTACTCTGAGGAACTGATTGGAATGAACAGTGTGCATAATTAACAGAATAATGGCAGAGGAGTGTTCACGGCTGTCTGTGGCCTAGTCATTCCAGCTCTGTAACTTCAGACTCTTAGATCGGCACCGTAGTACTCTTCGTTAGAAGTGAGAAAATGTGCAGTTTTTCATTTGATCGAGTATTTTATATGATAACATTATTTAAAGTTAAGAACTTCATATTTAGGTTCCGTATTGAAGCAGAATTCACATCAAAGAAAAGTACAATAAGTTCCACCTTTTCAATACATTATATTATGTGACAGTTTTACGTTACAGTTAAACCTTCACATTTTTATACACTCGGGACCGGTTTCGACAGTGTACCTGTCATCATCAGCCAAGAACAATTAATCGAGGACAATAAGCCTTATAATACTTCAGGTATGATATAACAGTGAATATAAAATTATACATTATCTATCTACAAAAAGGTGTGAACATGTCCAGGTAAAAAATCACGATTTAAGAAAAATCATAGTCCTGTAGGGTGTACACTTATAAAATTTCTAATTAAAATAACGTGTTAAAAACCTGCTGTTATATTATAGCTATAGCAGAGATGTTTATAGGTGTAAATCTATGGAGTTTTGGCACTCAAGACATATAGCTATGTTTGACAAGTTAAAGTGTTCAAACATTTAGTTAAATGGTGTTCCACTTAGAATATGTGATACAGTTCAGCTGAGGTTATAGTAATATGTTTGTAGGCTTAGTTTTGGTATTTTAACACTCGGGACATATAGCCATGTGTGACAAGTTAAAAGTTGATAAAACATTTAGTTAATGGTGTTCCACTTAAAACATATGGTAAAGTTCAGCTGAAGCTACAACTTGGACTTGAGGAGCAGATAATTATGTAAAATATCAATATAAGTAGAAATGAACAATTTGAATGGGTCACTGCTTGTTGATATAGATGATCAGCGAGTCCTATTAAACAATTATACATGTCGACATGTGGTTGTATATCATCTTGCTGAGAAGTAACAAAGGTCCTGGCTAAAATGGTGCTTGTAGATCTTATGTTGTAGGTTGTGATTACATAAATTGACTAGAAGGGATCCTGATCCAAGTCGGAACCTATAAGAAATAAAACGCGATATAAAGTTACCGTATTTAAGAAACGAAAGGGAGTTACATTTCGCGAAGTATTAGTGAATGAGAAACTCACCTCAGGTGCCAAGTTGATGGTAGACGGAACGTAGTGGAACTGACAGGCTGAGGAGAGACGAGGCCTAGAAGGGAGCAGGGAGGGGCGGAGTTACTGAGTTAGGGGAAGGAGGCAACGCGGTAGAGGCGGGACTGTGATCAGGTGGGCGCGTGCGATGGTAGGGGAAATATGTAAGCGTGTTGTGTATTGTTTTGAAGATGGATCGGTTTTTTGGTATTTTAAGAGTGTTCATTATTTTAATAAAAGTGTCAAAAAGTATTGTAGGTTTTTCGGAGAGATCGTTAAGGTTAAAATTTGGGTTATGGTATTGATCGAGTGAGATGTAGAATTGTTCGGTGAAATCGAGTATGGGGCCTTTGTTTATTATTTCAATGATGTCTATGTCGTTATTCATACCATAAAATTTATGTTTATAATCATGTATATGTTGGCCTATTGCGGAAAATTTTCTGTATTTTATCGCATTTACGTGTTCAGTATATCTAATTTTGAACGATCTACCGGTCTGTCCAAGGTAGGTGCTGAGACAGTCGTTACAGTGAAATCTGTAGACGCCTGATTTGTCAGAAGGGTTAGAGGTATTGATTGAGTTAGAATTGTATAGGATATCTAGATTTCTGTTATTAGTTTTGAAGGAGATGTTAATTTTCTGTTTCTTAAATATATTTGTAATTTTGTGAATATTACGGTTGTAGGTAAAGGTTGAAAAAGATTTCGATTTAGTAGCTTCTTTAATTAGGTTCGATTTTGGGCGATGTCTGAATTTACTGATTATATTTTCTATAAAATTCTTGTTGTATCCATTATGAGCTGCGATATTGCGTATGGTATTTAATTCTTTGTTGAGGTCTGATTTCGACATTGGGACATTAAATGCTCTATGTACTAAGCTATTATAAGTGGCCCGTTTATGGCTTAGGGGGTGAATAGAGTCTTCTTGTATTGTAGTGGCAGTATGTGTAGGTTTTCTGTAGACATTATATTTGAAGGAAGATAGAAGTCTGGTGATAGTGAGATCAAGAAAATTAATAGTATTATTGGCTTCGGATTCCAGTGTGAATTTTATGTCTGTATCAATAGTGTTAAGGTGCGTTAAGGTGGTAGCTGCGTCTGTAGTGCGTTGGTCCATAATAATAAATACATCATCGATATACCTGGACCAAAGATGTATATTGCTAAATGTTATGTTATTGTCAATTTTTGTATGTTCTAAAAAATCTAAGTATATTTCTGCTAAAATGCCGGAGGCTGGGGATCCCATGGCTAGGCCGTCTTGCTTGTATATTGTTTTATCGAAGGTGAAATAGTTGTTATTGATTAAAAGTTTCAAGATAGACATAAAGTCAGTGATCTCAAGTTGACTAAGTTGACTATGGTTATGCAAATTTTGAGGGATAATTTTAAGAAGTTTTTCTGGTTTAATACTAGTGTACATATTAGTGATATCAAACGAATGTAAAGAGTGGTATGGTTGAAGTGTAAAGTCATCCAGTTGTTTGATAAGTTGTAGTGTATTCTTGATAGATTTTCTAGACTTAAAGGTGTAGTGTCTTTTTAGAAATTGTTGAGTGAATTGTGCTACTTTGTACAATGGGCTCAGTCTGTAGTTTACTATAGGACGTATCGGATATTAGGTTTATGTATTTTAGGTTGTGCTTTAACGGTGGGAAGTCCTGGGTTCATTTTAATTAGTTTGCTTTTTTCACTGTCGGTTAAAAGAAATGATGTGTTTTTAAGCGTCTGTTTTAAAAGCCGTTGGATAGTTTGTGTAGGATCTTTGTTAATTATTGTAAAAGTGCTGTCTGTGAAAAACATTTTGGTTTTGGATACATATTCTGTTTGATTCATAATAACAGTGGTGTTGCCTTTATCTGCTTTCGTGACGATAGTATGAGTATCTTTAATTTTATTTTTAAGTTGAATGATTTTATTTCTATCTTCGAGTTGAGATTTGGTCATGCTTTGGGTAGGTGATGTAAAGGTTTTCTTAAGCTGTTTGTTGGCTTCGTGTCTGAGTTCATCTTGTATATCATGAGGCATCTTCTTTATCGCTGTTTCTGTTTCTACTATTAGTGTTTTCGCAACATTTAATGGGTTATAATTAGGCCAGTTGTGTTTAGGGCCTTTTGACAAAATAGTAATCTCTTCATCATCAAATGTTGTATTAGATAAATTGATGAAAGGAGAGTGAAAGTTAGCTATAGGGTGACTGGCAGTGTTTGGGTTGATCAGGTTATTAGATGGTTTGTTGGTTATGGGAGATCTGTTGAGGAGGGTTTGAAATTTGTTATCTAATGTGGACTGTTTTTGGACAAGCAAAGTGGATAGTTTACTGTAAATTTTTTCTTGGAAAATGTTCCATTGTGAGTCTGATAGCAACATGGCAACTTCAAGGTGGGTTTCATACAATCGGTTGTTTAAGAGTGATTTTTTCTTATGTAGAAATTTCAATTCATTTTTGAGCCATAATTTGTTAGTTTTACGGTTAACTTTATATTGATGTGGTAAAACATGTTTCTTATTATTATTCTTTAGAAAGTTTGGAGTCAGATCGTAGGCGATGCATTTCTTTAAGAAGTCTATGTCTTTGATTAATTTTCCTATTTTGATTCTTAAGTTCATGTAATAATGAGCATTGCCTACGATCTGACTCCAAACTTTCTAAAGAATAATAATAAGAAACATGTTTTACCACATCAATATAAAGTTAACCGTAAAACTAACAAATTATGGCTCAAAAATGAATTGAAATTTCTACATAAGAAAAAATCACTCTTAAACAACCGATTGTATGAAACCCACCTTGAAGTTGCCATGTTGCTATCAGACTCACAATGGAACATTTTCCAAGAAAAAATTTACAGTAAACTATCCACTTTGCTTGTCCAAAAACAGTCCACATTAGATAACAAATTTCAAACCCTCCTCAACAGATCTCCCATAACCAACAAACCATCTAATAACCTGATCAACCCAAACACTGCCAGTCACCCTATAGCTAACTTTCACTCTCCTTTCATCAATTTATCTAATACAACATTTGATGATGAAGAGATTACTATTTTGTCAAAAGGCCCTAAACACAACTGGCCTAATTATAACCCATTAAATGTTGCGAAAACACTAATAGTAGAAACAGAAACAGCGATAAAGAAGATGCCTCATGATATACAAGATGAACTCAGACACGAAGCCAACAAACAGCTTAAGAAAACCTTTACATCACCTACCCAAAGCATGACCAAATCTCAACTCGAAGATAGAAATAAAATCATTCAACTTAAAAATAAAATTAAAGATACTCATACTATCGTCACACCGAGCTCGATAGCTGCAGTCGCTTAAGTGCGGCCAGTATCCAGTAATCGGGAGATCGTGGGTTCGAGCCCCACTGTCGCCAGCCCTGAAGATGGTTTTCCGTGGTTTCCCATTTTCACACCAGGCAAATGCCGGGGCTGTACCTTAATTAAGGCCACGGCCGCTTCCTTCCACTTCCTAGGCCTTTCCCGTCCCATCGTCGCCATAAGACATATCTGTGTCGGTGCGACGTAAAATAAATACCAAAAAAAAAAAAAAAAATACTATCGTCACGAAAGCAGATAAAGGCAACACCACTGTTATTATGAATCAAACAGAATATGTATCCAAAACCAAAATGTTTTTCACAGACAGCACTTTTACAATAATTAACAAAGATCCTACACAAACTATCCAACGGCAATTAAAACAGACGCTTAAAAACACATCATTTCTTTTAACCGACAGTGAAAAAAGCAAACTAATTAAAATGAACCCAGGACTTCCCACCGTTAAAGCACAACCTAAAATACATAAACCTAATATCCCGATACGTCCTATAGTAAACTACAGACCGAGCCCATTGTACAAAGTAGCACAATTCACTCAACAATTTCTAAAAAGACACTACACCTTTAAGTCTAGAAAATCTATCAAGAATACACTACAACTTATCAAACAACTGGATGACTTTACACTTCAACCATACCACTCTTTACATTCGTTTGATATCACTAATATGTACACTAGTATTAAACCAGAAAAACTTCTTAAAATTATCCCTCAAAATTTGCATAACCATAGTCAACTTAGTCAACTTGAGATCACTGACTTTATGTCTATCTTGAAACTTTTAATCAATAACAACTATTTCACCTTCGATAAAACAATATACAAGCAAGACGGCCTAGCCATGGGATCCCCAGCCTCCGGCATTTTAGCAGAAATATACTTAGATTTTTTAGAACATACAAAAATTGACAATAACATAACATTTAGCAATATACATCTTTGGTCCAGGTATATCGATGATGTATTTATTATTATGGACCAACGCACTACAGACGCAGCTACCACCTTAACGCACCTTAACACTATTGATACAGACATAAAATTCACACTGGAATCCGAAGCCAATAATACTATTAATTTTCTTGATCTCACTATCACCAGACTTCTATCTTCCTTCAAATATAATGTCTACAGAAAACCTACACATACTGCCACTACAATACAAGAAGACTCTATTCACCCCCTAAGCCATAAACGGGCCACTTATAATAGCTTAGTACATAGAGCATTTAATGTCCCAATGTCGAAATCAGACCTCAACAAAGAATTAAATACCATACGCAATATCGCAGCTCATAATGGACACAACAAGAATTTTATAGAAAATATAATCAGTAAATTCAGACATCGCCCAAAATCGAACCTAATTAAAGAAGCTACTAAATCGAAATCTTTTTCAACCTTTACCTACAACCGTAATATTCACAAAATTACAAATATATTTAAGAAACAGAAAATTAACATCTCCTTCAAAACTAATAACAGAAATCTAGATATCCTATACAATTCTAACTCAATCAATACCTCTAACCCTTCTGACAAATCAGGCGTCTACAGATTTCACTGTAACGACTGTCTCAGCACCTACCTTGGACAGACCGGTAGATCGTTCAAAATTAGATATACTGAACACGTAAATGCGATAAAATACAGAAAATTTTCCGCAATAGGCCAACATATACATGATTATAAACATAAATTTTATGGTATGAATAACGACATAGACATCATTGAAATAATAAACAAAGGCCCCATACTCGATTTCACCGAACAATTCTACATCTCACTCGATCAATACCATAACCCAAATTTTAACCTTAACGATCTCTCCGAAAAACCTACAATACTTTTTGACACTTTTATTAAAATAATGAACACTCTTAAAATACCAAAAAACCGATCCATCTTCAAAACAATACACAACACGCTTACATATTTCCCCTACCATCGCACGCGCCCACCTGATCACAGTCCCGCCTCTACCGCGTTGCCTCCTTCCCCTAACTCAGTAACTCCGCCCCTCCCTGCTCCCTTCTAGGCCTCGTCTCTCCTCAGCCTGTCAGTTCCACTACGTTCCGTCTACCATCAACTTGGCACCTGAGGTGAGTTTCTCATTCACTAATACTTCGCGAAATTTAACTCCCTTTCGTTTCTTAAATACGGTAACTTTATATCGCGTTTTATTTCTTATAGGTTCCGACTTGGATCAGGATCCCTTCTAGTCAATTTATGTAATCACAACCTACAACATAAGATCTACAAGCACCATTTTAGCCAGGACCTTTGTTACTTCTCAGCAAGATGATATACAACCACATGTCGACATGTATAATTGTTTAATAGGACTCGCTGATCATCTATATCAACAAGCAGTGACCCATTCAAATTGTTCATTTCTACTTATATTGATATTTTACATAATTATCTGCTCCTCAAGTCCAAGTTGTAGCTTCAGCTGAACTTTACCATATGTTTTAAGTGGAACACCATTAACTAAATGTTTTATCAACTTTTAACTTGTCACACATGGCTATATGTCCCGAGTGTTAAAATACCAAAACTAAGCCTACAAACATATTACTATAACCTCAGCTGAACTGTATCACATATTCTAAGTGGAACACCATTTAACTAAATGTTTGAACACTTTAACTTGTCAAACATAGCTATATGTCTTGAGTGCCAAAACTCCATAGATTTACACCTATAAACATCTCTGCTATAGCTATAATATAACAGCAGGTTTTTAACACGTTATTTTAATTAGAAATTTTATAAGTGTACACCCTACAGGACTATGATTTTTCTTAAATCGTGATTTTTTACCTGGACATGTTCACACCTTTTTGTAGATAGATAATGTATAATTTTATATTCACTGTTATATCATACCTGAAGTATTATAAGGCTTATTGTCCTCGATTAATTGTTCTTGGCTGATGATGACAGGTACACTGTCGAAACCGGTCCCGAGTGTATAAAAATGTGAAGGTTTAACTGTAACGTAAAACTGTCACATAATATAATGTATTGAAAAGGTGGAACTTATTGTACTTTTCTTTGATGTGAATTCTGCTTCAATACGGAACCTAAATATGAAGTTCTTAACTTTAAATAATGTAGCCAACCAGGCAAAAACTAAAGCTCATTATTACATGAACTTAAGAATCAAAATAGGAAAATTAATCAAAGACATAGACTTCTTAAAGAAATGCATCGCCTACGATCTGACTCCAAACTTTCTAAAGAATAATAATAAGAAACATGTTTTACCACATCAATATAAAGTTAACCGTAAAACTAACAAATTATGGCTCAAAAATGAATTGAAATTTCTACATAAGAAAAAATCACTCTTAAACAACCGATTGTATGAAACCCACCTTGAAGTTGCCATGTTGCTATCAGACTCACAATGGAACATTTTCCAAGAAAAAATTTACAGTAAACTATCCACTTTGCTTGTCCAAAAACAGTCCACATTAGATAACAAATTTCAAACCCTCCTCAACAGATCTCCCATAACCAACAAACCATCTAATAACCTGATCAACCCAAACACTGCCAGTCACCCTATAGCTAACTTTCACTCTCCTTTCATCAATTTATCTAATACAACATTTGATGATGAAGAGATTACTATTTTGTCAAAAGGCCCTAAACACAACTGGCCTAATTATAACCCATTAAATGTTGCGAAAACACTAATAGTAGAAACAGAAACAGCGATAAAGAAGATGCCTCATGATATACAAGATGAACTCAGACACGAAGCCAACAAACAGCTTAAGAAAACCTTTACATCACCTACCCAAAGCATGACCAAATCTCAACTCGAAGATAGAAACAAAATCATTCAACTTAAAAATAAAATTAAAGATACTCATACTATCGTCACGAAAGCAGATAAAGGCAACACCACTGTTATTATGAATCAAACAGAATATGTATCCAAAACCAAAATGTTTTTCACAGACAGCACTTTTACAATAATTAACAAAGATCCTACACAAACTATCCAACGGCAATTAAAACAGACGCTTAAAAACACATCATTTCTTTTAACCGACAGTGAAAAAAGCAAACTAATTAAAATGAACCCAGGACTTCCCACCGTTAAAGCACAACCTAAAATACATAAACCTAATATCCGATACGTCCTATAGTAAACTACAGACCGAGCCCATTGTACAAAGTAGCACAATTCACTCAACAATTTCTAAAAAGACACTACACCTTTAAGTCTAGAAAATCTATCAAGAATACACTACAACTTATCAAACAACTGGATGACTTTACACTTCAACCATACCACTCTTTACATTCGTTTGATATCACTAATATGTACACTAGTATTAAACCAGAAAAACTTCTTAAAATTATCCCTCAAAATTTGCATAACCATAGTCAACTTAGTCAACTTGAGATCACTGACTTTATGTCTATCTTGAAACTTTTAATCAATAACAACTATTTCACCTTCGATAAAACAATATACAAGCAAGACGGCCTAGCCATGGGATCCCCAGCCTCCGGCATTTTAGCAGAAATATACTTAGATTTTTTAGAACATACAAAAATTGACAATAACATAACATTTAGCAATATACATCTTTGGTCCAGGTATATCGATGATGTATTTATTATTATGGACCAACGCACTACAGACGCAGCTACCACCTTAACGCACCTTAACACTATTGATACAGACATAAAATTCACACTGGAATCCGAAGCCAATAATACTATTTATTTTCTTGATCTCACTATCACCAGACTTCTATCTTCCTTCAAATATAATGTCTACAGAAAACCTACACATACTGCCACTACAATACAAGAAGACTCTATTCACCCCCTAAGCCATAAACGGGCCACTTATAATAGCTTAGTACATAGAGCATTTAATGTCCCAATGTCGAAATCAGACCTCAACAAAGAATTAAATACCATACGCAATATCGCAGCTCATAATGGATACAACAAGAATTTTATAGAAAATATAATCAGTAAATTCAGACATCGCCCAAAATCGAACCTAATTAAAGAAGCTACTAAATCGAAATCTTTTTCAACCTTTACCTACAACCGTAATATTCACAAAATTACAAATATATTTAAGAAACAGAAAATTAACATCTCCTTCAAAACTAATAACAGAAATCTAGATATCCTATACAATTCTAACTCAATCAATACCTCTAACCCTTCTGACAAATCAGGCGTCTACAGATTTCACTGTAACGACTGTCTCAGCACCTACCTTGGACAGACCGGTAGATCGTTCAAAATTAGATATACTGAACACGTAAATGCGATAAAATACAGAAAATTTTCCGCAATAGGCCAACATATACATGATTATAAACATAAATTTTATGGTATGAATAACGACATAGACATCATTGAAATAATAAACAAAGGCCCCATACTCGATTTCACCGAACAATTCTACATCTCACTCGATCAATACCATAACCCAAATTTTAACCTTAACGATCTCTCCGAAAAACCTACAATACTTTTTGACACTTTTATTAAAATAATGAACACTCTTAAAATACCAAAAAACCGATCCATCTTCAAAACAATACACAACACGCTTACATATTTCCCCTACCATCGCACGCGCCCACCTGATCACAGTCCCGCCTCTACCGCGTTGCCTCCTTCCCCTAACTCAGTAACTCCGCCCCTCCCTGCTCCCTTCTAGGCCTCGTCTCTCCTCAGCCTGTCAGTTCCACTACGTTCCGTCTACCATCAACTTGGCACCTGAGGTGAGTTTCTCATTCACTAATACTTCGCGAAATTTAACTCCCTTTCGTTTCTTAAATACGGTAACTTTATATCGCGTTTTATTTCTTATAGGTTCCGACTTGGATCAGGATCCCTTCTAGTCAATTTATGTAATCACAACCTACAACATAAGATCTACAAGCACCATTTTAGCCAGGACCTTTGTTACTTCTCAGCAAGATGATATACAACCACATGTCGACATGTATAATTGTTTAATAGGACTCGCTGATCATCTATATCAACAAGCAGTGACCCATTCAAATTGTTCATTTCTACTTATATTGATATTTTACATAATTATCTGCTCCTCAAGTCCAAGTTGTAGCTTCAGCTGAACTTTACCATATGTTTTAAGTGGAACACCATTAACTAAATGTTTTATCAACTTTTAACTTGTCACACATGGCTATATGTCCCGAGTGTTAAAATACCAAAACTAAGCCTACAAACATATTACTATAACCTCAGCTGAACTGTATCACATATTCTAAGTGGAACACCATTTAACTAAATGTTTGAACACTTTAACTTGTCAAACATAGCTATATGTCTTGAGTGCCAAAACTCCATAGATTTACACCTATAAACATCTCTGCTATAGCTATAATATAACAGCAGGTTTTTAACACGTTATTTTAATTAGAAATTTTATAAGTGTACACCCTACAGGACTATGATTTTTCTTAAATCGTGATTTTTTACCTGGACATGTTCACACCTTTTTGTAGATAGATAATGTATAATTTTATATTCACTGTTATATCATACCTGAAGTATTATAAGGCTTATTGTCCTCGATTAATTGTTCTTGGCTGATGATGACAGGTACACTGTCGAAACCGGTCCCGAGTGTATAAAAATGTGAAGGTTTAACTGTAACGTAAAACTGTCACATAATATAATGTATTGAAAAGGTGGAACTTATTGTACTTTTCTTTGATATGATAACATTGCTTTTAATCGCTACTTTCCTATTGACATTTCTGTAATGGCGTAAGTTGACTTCAGTAAGGAAAACCACAAAGTTAGTCTTTATGAAAATCCCATAGCGAAGCACGGCTACATCAGCTAGTATATATTGGCATAGGGTGTGGTGACCCCATCGCCCAGAGGGAAACCACTGCAGTCAGCCACCTGAGTATTGGCAGGAAAACCATAGCTACTGGGGGGTATGGAGGAAATTCCTACTCCCAGCCCTGACCAACTACGGTGAACATTATCCTGGCAGAAGGTATAAAATGCCCTCTGGGGCTCACTACCTCAGTTGTAACAACACTACCGATACTGCGGTAGCCCAGCTTAATACTTTGACTTGTGAAGTAACCATGGAGCACATGATAATCGCTAGTTTACCCCAGGGGGTTAATCCTCCATTGACCTCGCTCGACGCAAGCAGGTTGTCGGATTCTGGGGAACCTGCATCATGTGCGGTGGGAGAGTCAGAGCTCCCCAATACCACAGTCTAACATATACAGTCGCGAAGCTCTAATAAGAGGAAGGTTCATCCACTTAACAGCTGGAGCGACACTAGCACCTCTAGCAGCGATAGAGGCAACTTGCTAGCAGACAAAAGGGAGCGAATTACCACTACAGTCTAAAATGGTCATAACTTCTGAACCATTCATGCAAATAATGTCCTGACAAGGTTATTGTAATCCTTATGAAATAGTGGAGGAGGTAAAAACTATTTATTTCGATGGGGAGTTCGAGGATAATATCAAAATATTTGTTTAATCTATAGGAATTATTTTTCTTTACCACGGACTATAATATAAAATCGCTTCTAGAGGGCAACCGGTTCGAAATACGTATATACCATCGCGGACTTTTTTGTAGACGTTTCTATGCTCTACAATTCTTATGCGTACACTTGGGGGTCTATCGTTGACAGTTCAGGCAGCGTAAGCCAAGAAAGCAAGTGACGACCATGGTAGAGCGCTGCGCTGGCCTTCTTAGCCCAACTTGGCAGGTTCGATGTCGGTCGGTCGCTTTCTTGGCTTATGCTGCCTGAACTGTCAACGATAGACCCCAAGTGTAAGCGTAAGAACTGTAGAGCACAGAAACCTCTACAAAAAAAAAGTCCGCGATAGTATACACCTATTTCGAACCGGTTGCCCTCTAGAAGCGATTTTATATTATAGTCCGTGGTAAAGAAAAATAATTCATATAGATTAAATAAAAATTTCGATATTATCCTCGAACTCCTCATCGAAATAAATTATTTGACCTCCTCCACTATTTCATAAGGATTACAATAACCTTGTCAGGACATTATTTGCATGAATGGTTCAGAAGTTATGACCATTTTAGACTGTAGTGGTAATTCGCTCCCTGTTGTCTGCTAGCAAGTTGCCTCTACCTTGCCGCTTGGAGAGCTGTAGTCGCATCGGATGAAAAATATCATCAGAGCTTCGCGACTGTATATATAAGACTGTGCCAATACCTCAACGTCCTCAATACGCCGGACAATAAAGATCAGACCCAAGAGAACCTTTAAATTAGGAACCATCAACATACAGACCATGATCAGAGCAGGGAAACTGAAACAAGTCCTAGATGCAATGAGAGAACATGGAATCGGCATACTGGCTCTACAGGAAATGAGATTCAGAGATGAAAATACAGTGGAATTAGAAGGATATGTAATATTGAAGGGAAAACCGGGTATCAGGATGAAGCAACAGCCGTTTATGTTTGGTACGGCGTTTATAGTAGGCCAAAGCTTCTTGAGTAGTATAATTGACTGGAGGGGTGTGAATGAGAGACTGTCATACTTGATGATGAAAATTGGCAATAAAACATATACTTGTCAATGCACATGCTCCCACAAATTATAAGAACAAAAAGACAAGGCAGGGACAAAACTTCTGGAACGCACTGGATAAGGTAGTAACGGAAGCAAACAAGAGAGGTGTCACGATCTTGCTGGGTGATTTCAATGCACAGCTAGGCACTGAAAGGATGTTCAAAGGCCCTGTAGGGGATTACCCTGCACACAAGAGAAAAAATAAGAATGGGGAAAGGCTTGCGAACTTGTGCAAAAGACGCAAGATGAGAATCATGACCACACACTATAAAGCCAAGGTGAGTAAAAAGACAACCTGGGTAAGTCCAGGCAATAGAATTGGTGAAGGGCAGATATAGCCCGTAGCGATCCAAGACAAAAACCATGCGGAGATCATGAACACCAAAGTCAGGAAAAACAGCAGAACGGAGTCTGACCACTTTCTCACTGAAATCAAATGTAGATGGATACCAAACAGAACTAGGAGAAACATGAACACAAACTCACACCAGATCGACAGAGAACTGCTGAACAAAAACCGAGATCAGTACATGAAGAACCTGACAGTGGAGAGTAAATGGGAAAACTTAAAGGACAAGGTTAGAGAAGAATCCAAACGACTGGCCTCTAATAACAAAAGAAGGAAGAATGAGTGGTGGACAGAAGAATGTGAAGAGGCGGTAGAGTACAAGAGGTAGACGTGGGTAAGGTGGCAGACTACTAAGATGGAAGAGGACCTGTCAACATTCGAGACAGCAAGAAGGATGGCTGCGAAGACGATCAGGAATGTCAGAAGGAAAAGGTGGAATGAGAGGCTGGAAGAGCGTTTAAGAAAAACAAATCACGATCCTTCTTTAAGGAGATGAAGAGCAGGATAAAGGGTTATGAGGCAAAGGAACCTTTTGTGAAAGGACAAGATGGCAAGCTGAAAATAAGTGAAAAAGATGTATACAAGGAAATGGCAAGGTATTTCATCAAAGATCTACTGAACACAGAAGCACCCACAGGGAGTATGACTCTACAGTACAGCAGAGACATCAACCAAGGATGAGCACCCACCAGAACAGAAGTTGTGAAGGCAATCAAGGGTCTCAAGAACAACAAAGTGGCAGGTAATGATGGTATATGTGCTGAGGAGATCAAATGGGGTGGTCCTGCAATGGAAGAAAGCATGTACAGAATATTAATGGACATCTGGATAAACAAGATACCTAGCGACTGGAAAGAAGTCATAAGTACATAAGAAAGGAGACAAAAGAATACTGGATAACTACAGAGGTATCTCACTGCTGAACATTGGGTACAAGATACTCTTGAGATTATTGCTGAATAGAGTGGAAGCACTGATCCACTGATGCCAGTACAGGATAGGTCCAAATACAGAAAGCTCACGGAAGGTCAGAGAAGGACGGACACGAGGATCCAGATTCAGATCACGGAAGCAGAGAGAAGGAGGAGGAGTGAGAGAATGAAGAGGTATTGCGAAGAAAGAAGATGTGCCGAACAAGTCATTTGTTATTCTCAGGGGTCGTAACGAACCAAATAGAATATATATATATATATTATACATATTATTCAAGCTTTTTACGAAAAGGATCCATTTCAGCGTCAGACATGAATTATTTTTAAGAAATAATATGACGAAAAATTATTTTAAACAAACATTATCATGTTCAAAGTGATTTTAGTATGTTTTATCTAATATCTTTGTAAATCCAGTGTTAATACTATTAAAGAGTTCGTTATTCTGATAAGGTCTTCAGATCAAATTTTGTTTTTAGGATTAAATAAGGCTGATGATGCCCTATGAGAGAGGAGCGAAACATGTACCGAAAAAATCTGGTAGTTTCTATGTTCATTTGACCATGCAACAGTGGAATTAATTGTATTGAATAGGCAGTGTAAAAAATACTCCATGTGTAAACTTAGAGATTAGGAAGAGGAAACCTCAAGTTGATTTGTATATTTTCAACCAGTGCAGTGTTCTGTGTTCCATGAACACATGACAATTAAGTTCCAAGTACCATGTGTACGTTACAAATCAAGGTGTATGTTTTGCAACCCACTGATGTGTTTTTAAGCACTCGCCATTATGTGTATAACTTATTATGATGTCTTATGTCAACCAATCGAGATGTATGTAGACAACCCTAATGATGATTGTTATCAGATTTCCCTTGATTTGATTTTCAACAAGAACTGATGATGACTCCAAGGGAGTCAAAACCTGTCTTCGCTCAATAAATTTAATATATTTTACAATGTGTTGAATGATGGAACATCCCTCAAACTCTTACATTAGTTATACGTCAACACAGAAATGAAAATCATAACCTATGATAATGCATTTTTGGCAAGTTTCGATGTGGAGTCCTTGTTCACTAAAGTGCTGATTGACTCGGTTATGTATCTCATTGAACATCTGTTCCCTAAAGACATTACTAAGCTATTTTACCACTGCACGACTTCCAGCTATTTGTTGTGGGGTGGGAATTTTTATGAACAGATGGACAGAGTGGCTATGGTAAGTCCACCTTCGCCCGTAGTGGCTAATTTCTTTATGGAGCATTTGGATGAGGCTATTGATTCGGCGCTTGTCAAGCCCATGATCTGGTAAAGGTATGTTGATACATTTATGGTCTGGACAGAAGGTCCTCAGAAACTTCATCTGTTTCTAAAACACCTAAATTAGCAACATCCTTCAATTAAATTCACTATGGAGATGGAGTCTGATGGATGCCTTCCATTCTTGGATGTTCCAGTAAGAAAGAAACCGGACGGCTCCATAGGACATAACATCTATTGTAAGCTTACCCACACAGATCGCCATCTTCATGCAGATTCTCACCACCATCCAGCACAAAAACAAGGCATTCTCACAATACTCACCAAGAGGGCGAGGCGAATTTGCGAGCCATCAAATATCCAGGTGGCGATGGACACACCCAAAGTTACGTTCAAGGGTGTGAACGTTCACAACGTCACCTACAGTATGCCATGATACCCAGGAGATGAAGTATGCCATTTTTAGCGTCATTCTACGGTAAAAATTGTCCAAGTTACGATTTATCCACCCGCTCCAGGATGCGATTTGCAGTATGCCAGCTCGCGCAACCCAACTCTCGTTGTTGGTAATTAGCAGCGAGGCGAGGCATTGCAGGAGCGCTGGTACTCGAAGTTTTCTCACTCCAACCATGAGCAAGACAGAAAGAGACGCGTTATCACGTGACAGAGAATCTAGGTCACTAGCAGAGTTCAGGGAGTATATCCAATGTGAGAACTAACATTATACCCTATTTCCCTCATTCACCCACCACTGCCAACTCATCGAGTTCAATTGTTTTCCCCTGATAATTTTTATAAATCACAAGATACTCGACGGATAGTCACGTGTAAATATTCATTTCAATCAGGGAATTTTACACATAATTATGAGACCGAAAAGTGCTCTACATAATTGAAAGAGCGGTAACTACGCCGTAACAAGGGCCTGTCTAAATGGTTACCAGATGTTGGGTCCCAACCGCGGCAGCCAGCTCGAGGCTTGCCCTGGCGCTCGTCATCATTCACCGACAGAGACAAAAGGACGCTTTTAAGATTGCTTGAGAATCTATGAAGCTATTTCATTAATATTCACTCAGTGAAAATGGGAATATAGGAGCTACAATTTGATATCCTGTTCGTCACTCTACGTTGCGTATTACCGGAGCACATTTTGAGAAGGGGATGTGTTTTACCCCCACTGCTAGTACCAGGGCATCTCGCCTATATAGTAAGGGGCTGTGGAATGGACACCACCAGTTCATTACCAGTTCGTTGTGATTTGTGTGCGAGTCCTTTACGAAGAAATCATTCTGTAATGTGAGCAGTGTAATGCAGCGATTTATTAAAGTCTGTGAATGTACATGGAAAGAATCACAATCTGAGTAAGTTGTTGGCGCGTACAGTGTGCCGCTAACAAATATAGTAGGAACGGTAAGAAACCATGATGATCGCTATCCGTGAGTCGAAGAGGTCGTGCATCGAGCCTCATATATGCCTAAACTAATACGGCTCAATTAACATAAATAGGCACGTATTTAACTAAGTGCGTGGAGCATGTGTACTCGATATGAATGTGAAATATAAGGAAAGGAAATGAACGGCTCATTGTCGGCATGATTACGGGCAGTGCCACGTCAGATCGATCCCTAACGCAGTAGAGAGCTCGACTTACGTATGACTAAGTGCAATATAGTATGCCTGAATTACTGTTGTGTAAAACGAGAGTGCTAACACATTAGTGGCCTAATCCGTGACGTCCTAAGTGAACCAGTGGAGCTTCAGGACTTAGAGTAGCTGTTAAGTAAAAATATAAGTGGATGAGAAGGGAATAATGTCGGGCTTCAGGGACACAACCGACGTTAGGGTGAGATGCTTGTGTTACTGAGTAGACCCAACCACATATTTAATCTGTGATGTGTAATATAAACTAACGCATTCACATGAGATAACCTCCCCTCATTTACATAAGGAGTCTACAAGAACGTCTGAGTGAACGAGACATCTATCTGCCTGCCTGCCAGAATTTTGCCTTGCGTAGCAGAGAGAATGAGACATCTAGCCGCCTGCCGGAATTTCGCCTGGAACTTCGCACGAGATCAAGCCACTATGTTTGTGACTTGCCAGTTGATCATCAAAGGACTTCACATCGCTGATGACGTCATGAAGGCAGAGTAAATACATGGGTGTGCCTCCCCCCACCCCCCCCAAATGCTGTGTTCGTGGTATCCAGAAGGATGAGTACATTTCCAAATTTTAGTAGCTTTGAAAGTCATATCCTATTGTAAATATAGAATAAATTTGCATGTAGACATAACGTAGATTGCCAATATGCCATTTCAGAGGGATAATAATAATTTCATTTTATTCTGGTTTTTTTTATGGAATACCTTCATCATGGTTTTTAATAATGCATGACGTAATTTTAAGGACCTTAGATTAATTAAGTGTGAAGCGCTGTCCAGTAAAGAGGGCTTAAATATTCCGCAGGAATGACTCCAGTTATCATCTTCTCTATAGCAAATATGAGTCGTCAAAGATCTCTCAGTAATGGATTTCCCTCTTTTTTTTTTTTTTTTTTTTTTTTTGCACTTCACACGCTCTTAGGGAGTCCTCCTAACTAGTAATTAAGGCTGCTGAAACAACGGATGGAGACATGACATTGGGGTATAATAAATCGTCGAATTATTTAGCTCGAGAGTATATGATGTAATTTGGACATGTGTGGCAGGTGTTCATCAAAAAATAGCACTGTATTCGAGGTACCGACAGGAGAGACGAGGCAACTCGGCAGGCTGTAGCCCTAATGTATATTGTGAAGTAGAAATATAAAGTTTCCCCTGGAATCTGTTATTAATATGCACAAGGTGCATACCATGCTTCGAAGATGACGATTAAGGCCGGATTTATAGCAAATATTTAATGTGCTGCCATTGTGGCTAGAAAAGAAAGAAGTGAGATTATTTGCCGTGAAGCAATTGGATGAGATGACCCGGTGGCCACTATTGGAAGTGGGTCATGGGCGACGCAGAGCTGGGTGATTTACGAGCCCGTCAAAAGGGACACAGTAAAGTGCTAAGTGAAAGGGAAAAGAATACAAGTAGTTGGTTCATTCCTCTCGGCACAACGATTACGCGCATCAATTTAAATATTACCAACGTCGCATAGATTCCAATGTGCATTAGAGGAAGGTTCTCTCCAATTTCTTTCCTTAATTATTTACCACATGCAGGGAAGTCCAGGTTAAATATACCCCGTCTCAGAAGATCCTGAGTTCATGCCAGGAGACAGTGAAAGCTTCCACTCACTGCCACCAGCAACAGATGATTTGTACCATCTGTGACTCATCGTGTGTGTTTGAAATGTATTTGTTCTTGTCCATCTCTTGCAGGAAGTGCTATGATACTCTGTCTATGATGTTAGGGTATTTGAGTTGCTTTATGTTTTGTGCGCAGGTAGCAACGTTGTGTAAATAATGTCGTGTTATGTGTATTGATAAAAATCCTAATGAAACGAGCGTGTGTATTATATTGCATATTCAGCTATGATTAATTTAGGGAAGTGTTGTGATACGACTTTCAAAGATTTGGGAATGTATACATAAGTAACATACGCCTACTTCAGTTCATACGATCATATTATATCGTAACTTGATACAATTTGAATACATTCATTCTCAACAGGTAAACAGAATTACAGCAGGGTATGTCCATACTAATCAAACGTGTGCGCAAAGTGATAAGTGTAAATGATTCGAGAGGAAACGCCTCTCTACGTTTAAAATAATGTAAATAATTCAGGATGAAAGGCTTCTCTGATTTTGAAGTAATGAGTTGTAGAGGGAGACTAACGAACACTCACAATGTCAAGATAAATTTATATAATATTTCTAAAGCGTTTTATGGCATATCCATGTTAATAAGATGTGTTTCACTAGTATATTAAAACTGTTATAAAAGATATTGTTTCTCTTCTCATTAGTAATGAAATAATGTTCCTCTCATAATTGATATTCCCCTACTATAGAGATTATTAGAAACTATAGCCCCATCGGACGCACCAGTCAGATCCAAAATGCAATACCGACTCAGCTAGTGAATCATTCTAGTAGGGGAAGGTGAGGCTTCGATAACCAGGCTGAGAATGGAATAATATCAATAAGTTAATTTATTGAATTTACCATCTAATCAAGACAAAATGTCATACTTTAGTTGGTTTACTTTGGCATATTAACTAAAATGGTACATGTTTCGCCTTGAATTCAGGCATCAACAGCCATTATCTTAACTTAAAAATAGAAACAGGCATCTGATTTATATATACATGAAATAAACTTAAAAAACCTTGGAGAGACTAAAATTACAATTAACATATAGTAAAAGAATTAAAGTTAAGTTGGTTCTAAAGATATTACAATGAGTCAGTAAAATTACAGTTGGTGAAAGTAATGGTGATATGACATTAGAAGGTTTCTATTATACTTAAACAGAAAGAACAAAGCAACAGTTTGTCATAAACGAGTGATAGGATTTCAACGAGTGATAGGATTGCTAAAAATTATGTTGGCCGACCAGCGGTTACAACGAAAATTACAATGATGGTCGTATTTAATAAAAATGTAGCATAAAATAATAGTGAAATACGGTCATGTGACCGTCAATACTTGTTGACTAGAGATAAATCGAAAGTCAATGGCATATGGTGATATGGTTCAGTTTAATAAAAATAAAAATACGAAGTTGAATAACGATGTTTAAATAGGGCCTTTATGGACCATCTCAATTTGTTGCAAATACTGCAATGTTCTTAAGAATGTGTGGATGATTGACATTCGAGTCGATACAGAAGTGTTACAGTTGAATCTGTAAAAGGAAACAAAAAACGTGGTGTTAACTGAGTGAAAAAACGTAATTGAATGTTAAAGTGAAGATTGTGTACACTTACCATTAGACTAAGAGAGAGTAGTTTGTTACGTTATTACGTTATTAACTGAACGTTATTGTCAACTGTCTGCTTCTTACTGCGAGTGTTGTAACAGTATGTTTGAGTATCTTTTTTATATATTACAATGCCATTGTAAAGTATATTTTTAAGTATCTTCACTTTAACATTCAATTATGATTTATGTTGACAATTGGGCTTCAGTGAGAATTGATGGTAGAATGAGTTCTTGGTTCAGGGTACTTACAGAGGGTTTTTTTTTCTATTGGCTTTACGTCGCACCAACGATGGGACAGGAAAGGGCTAGGACTGGGAAGGAAGCGGCCGTGGCCTTAATTAAGGTACAGCCCCAGCATTTTTCCTGTTACCGATATTTATGCATCCCAGTGTTGATATTGCATGCGATTGATTACCTTCGGCATCGTTTCCTCGCTATGTGCACTGCGAGTTCTCTCGTCGACATTCGTAGGCGATGTTGGAGTCGATTAGTAATACCCGTCGACTGCTATTCGTAAAGAAAATTTGAAATGAAAGAGAAACATATTTTCGTAATAAATGCGTAAATAAACGGCTGTTAACTCGTTAAAAATTAAGGCGGACTAAACAACGCTCTTAATTTTGAGGCTAGATACTGCAATTAAGTAAGAATGGGATACACCTCGAGATATGGCAGAGTGCTTAATTTTGATTTCGGAGGTTAGTTTATATTTTCTCGCGTGTGGTTAAATTTCGGAAAGGCTAATATGAAAATGTATAGCGAGAAGGTTATCATTTCTCTACTGGCGCTTGAAGTGTGTTTTCATCATACGTATAGTATGGTTAAGTTAGGATAGGTGACGCTGTTTGAATAAGAAAACTGAAACGTTTGCAACAAAATGCCATCGACCTTCTTCGGTACCGTACGGTATAGTTTTCTCACTTTGTGCGTTTGCGAGCTCTCTCGTCGACATTCAAAGGCGATGTTGGAGTTGATTAGTAACACCCGTCGACTGCTGTTCTCTAAAGAAAATTCGAAATGAAAGAGGATAACATGTTTCGTAATAAATGAATAAATAACGTGGCCGATAGCAGTTGTTAACTCGTTAAAAATACTGAATTAAACGATATCTTAATTTTAATGTTACCGGTATATACGGAAATTAAGTAAGAATGTGATACACATCAAGATATGGCAGAGTACATCACTGATTTCAAAGGATATTTCACATCTTCTCGCGTCTAGTGAGGAGGTTATCATGTTTTCTACATGCGTTTGAAATATGTTTTCATGATACATATACGGTTAGGTTAGGTGACGCCGTTTGAAGAAGAGAACAGAAACCTCTGGACCGATACCGTATTTCTCCGTATCCAAGACTTTTTTTTTTTCTTAGAATCTCATGCGAAAACTCAAGGGTTGCCTTGCATTCGCGGCCTAACAGTAAGTTAATGGATACCACTGGCAACTACCGTGGTAACCACGCTACTTCTTTTCACACGCACACAAAACTCGTTGACAATAAACGACCGGCTCTTTACTATAGCCTACATCGCTAGCCGCGGAGTGCCTATGTGTAACGTCACTAGATCTCAGGAAATAGTGAAGAGAGTATGGCGTTCCATTAGTCTCTACAGAAACGTTTCTCAAATCTGCAGAATGACATCAAAACATGCGAGCCTTCCAATTCTTAGAAAGGCCGTGGCTGCTCAGAGGCAGAGTTATAACGCGTCTATTGTACTTGACGCTTAGTAAAATTAAGTCTTATAGACAGCTGGAATATTTTCGTGATGGATAGTCTTATTGTAAAGATACGTGGAAAAGGTGCTGCCAGCAAATTTTCAACGGGTTCTAGTCGATGTTATGATGCCAATTTTAAGTTAATGGTTATTAAACATTCGGAAATGTAGAATAATTGTGCAGCCACAAGAAAATACGGCATAGGCCTAACTAAAGCCAATATTTGGCGTTAGCGTGAAGACGAAGTGCTAAAAAATGCGTACTGTACAAAAAGTGCATTCAGTGGCCCGCAACAAGGACGCTTTAAAGAAGTCAAAGATGAAATAGTGAGGTATATGCACGAAAAAAACAGGGGCGAAATGGCTTTCAAAGTCCGCGATTAGGCCTATACATCGCTAGCTGATGAATTTGGCCGAACCCGGCAAGCGAGACATGCATGTAGCGGTAGCCGGTTATATCCGACGCTGAGTAAATGTAACAGTTTTATAGACAGCAAGAATAATTTCCTGATGGATCATCGTAATGTAGAGACGCATGGAACAGGTAAAGCTGGCAAATTTTCAACGGGTTATCTTCGGTATTATGATGCCAATTTTATGTTAATGGTCCATAAACCCAAGGAAATAAAGAATAATTGTGCAGCCGCAAAAAAAAAAAAATACGGCATGACGAAAATCAATGTTCGGCGTCTAAAAATAGTCTAAAAATGCGAAGTCCTACTGTACAACAAAGGCATTCATATGATTTTACAAAGTACTCTTTGAGTCTGATTTAAATTTTTTGAAGGAAAAAGTGGGGTTCATCTTGGATTCGGAGAAATACGGTACTATATTTTTTTTCAGAATGTCATTAAACATACACTTTCACGTAGTATCAAATTTCGAAAAATAACAAACAAGTAAGCCGTAGTGTGGATATCATCTGCGGAAACGCAAGTTCTGAACAACATGATTGCCGTTTCATACCGATTTTTATATGCACGAGGGGTTTTCCGACTTTTATACAAAATCGGATGTAACGACAATCCGCTATAGCGAGTAAATTTTTCGACGTTATGAATTCTCGCTATAACGGACTTCTACTGTATTTTGTTCATAAAATGCTATTTGGCAGACCTGTATATTTGGTGTGCAGGCATTTGTTTTTTAACAGTGACTCCATTAAGCAACAAAGGAAGATTAAAGGAGTATTTTAAGATAGTTCAACATATTATGAGGTGAGTTTATACGGTATTTTTACTTAAATATATTTCAAATATCTTAATGTCACACCCGTCACAAAAATTGTATGCTTTTTTACATAATTATAACGTGTGTTACTTTATGAAGTGAGGTTGTGCAAGCTCTGAATCTATGACTTAAATAGCTGTTTCTGGTAAATTAGCTGTGACGGGTGTGACACATTCCTGTGACGGGCGTGACATTATATAAGAAATAATATTTACTACATTTTACTGCTTATAAGAAGGATAGTAATGGCCAAAACAGATCTTCTAGATAAGGAGCAGCCTGAATTTAAAAAGGATTAAATTAAATAGCATAATTTGTACATTAATTATTGGTTTAATGCTAACATGTTTAAAATTCGCAGTCTTCTTGTATTGCTTTGTATTACTGAAATGACTGACTCTGCTACTAGGAAAAGGCAATCACGTCAGAAACTCAAAGAAGATGAAGAAAAATGGCAGGAATACCTTCAGAAAGAACGTGAAAGAGACAAAACAAGACGTGTGAGAAAGAAAAGTGAATGGACTGGCAGTAGTTAGAAACTAAAATTTAAAAGACTGAAGGATTCTGAGAGACAAAGAAGGTGTCGTGAAAAAAAAGCGTATATCTCTTAGTGGAGCTCAAGAAATGTCCTTAACTACACCATCCAGTTCATCGATAGGCTCTTATCAAAGTAATCGTTCATTTGGTAAGGCAGTTTCTCGATGTCGTAAGACTATCAGATAGTCCAACAAAGAAGAGTGCGGAAGTGAAGAAATTAGCGATGGAAGTAATTCCTGAAGTTGCTAATGCACTTTTTAAAGAAGAAAAGCTCAGTACTAAGGCATTAGCAAGTGATGTGAAACAAAAGGTCATTGAATTCTATTGCAGAGATGATATAAGTCGATAAGCCGCTGGAAAAAAGGATGTGAAATCAGAAAAAAATAAGGATTCGGGGAAACATGAATTGATCCAAAAAAGACATATCCCTTTCAGACCTGAAAGAAAACTGGAGGTGTGAATTTTTGTTTGTACGCCAAAAACTGACTAAAATGCTTTTAAATACTTATATTTTTAGTTTATTCTACAGAATAAAAATTAACATCTGGAAAAAAGCACCCGCACAATTGTGCGTGTCAGGACTGAATTCACTACTTACAAAAAAGAAAAATTACCTCAATGCATGTGAATATACATATGTACATGATCAAATGTTCTATTGTACAGTGGGGAATAATTTAAAACAATTAAATCTTCGTTCAAACACAAGTAAACCTTACAATTTCTACATTGAGGAAGAGTTTTGCTTTTACTGCCCTTTTGGCAGCAGCAACTTGTTGTCAGACCTGAAATAAATCTGGAGGTGTCAAAACATCAAAAGCTTACTAAAATGCTCTTAAATACATGTTTTTACAGTTTATTTTACAAAATAAGAACTAGCGGCTGAAAAACAGAACCCACACAATTGTGTGTGTCAGGACTTCATTCACTACTTGCAAAAAATTTAAAAATTTCAACTCAGTACATGTGAATATGCACATGTACATGATCAAATGTTCTATTTTACAGTGTGAAACAATTTTAAACAATTATACATTACATTTCTCATGTAGAGTACGAGTTTTGCTTTCACAGTCCTTTTTGTGACAGCACCCAGCACTCCTGCATGCATTGCCTGTAAGGAAACCTAGCCCGCACATATGCGCGTATCAACATTCAAAACCTCATGGTATTACGTACGATGTTGTAAGTTCACAATTTACGTTTGCTACACAATTTACACACTTCATTGATTATATTCTGATATTCAGTAAAGCTTCTAGACTAACATGAATGCAATAAATAAATACTTACTTTAGGCATTACTGCTTCCCCCCCCCCCCCCCCCTCTTGCTAATGAACTTTATTTTTAAACTCTTCTTCCTGCCCCCTGGTGGTCAAGTACTAAATAAAAACAGCTGAAGTACATGCTACGTGTCAGGCACAAGCACTGCAATCTGGTCTAGTGCCAAAAAAAAATGTCAAATAAGCTCAGACGTAAATAAAATACGAACCCGCACAATTGTGCGTACACGGTCTGAAAGGGATATGCTGTTTACTATTGCAGAATCATATGCCATTTTCAAACAAGAAAATGAAGATCTTTCGATCAAAAAGTCAAAATTCTTTGAGCTACGTCCTGAATATGTCTTACCAATAGCACAAACACCACACAACGTATGTGTGTGTAAATATCATTCCAACTTCGAATTTCTTATTCAGGGTATTAAGAATGTGAAATCAGATTTTCCAGGCTGTGGAAGGGAACAATATGCTGTGATACAAATAATGAAAAATGCATGACTGGGCTCTGCTCTGAATGCCAAATCAGCATTGAAGCATTACTTGGAGACACTAAATTAGATACATTGATCACATGGAAACAATGGAAGGAAGTAGATGGATTTCATAAAGTGGTTTTGGCAGTTGGATCCCTTCAAGATGTTTTAACTGAGATGAAGAACCAGGTGAAATATTATAAAATTCACACGTATGTTAAATGTGTTCAGTCCCGATACTTTGAAGAGAGAAAAAATAAAATTGCAGCAAATGAATGTATTCTGCAAGTTGATTTTGCTGAAAATTTCAGTGCTGTAGCTCAGGATGAGATAGAGAGTGCTCATTGGAGATGGTGCCCCACGTTCCATGGCTGTGGTAAGTGGCACGATAGCAGTGTGTTACACAGACATTAAGACGAGAGTGATCTCTGATGGCTGTACAGCTCAGTTCAAAAATCGCTTTAATCTTCATAATCTTTGTTACATGGAGAGTGATTTTGGATTGGAAGGAGAATGGAGCTTTTTTGCTACTTCCCATGGAAAAGGGGCAGTAGAACTATAAAGCTAGAACTGCTGTGGTCAAGTCTATGGCAGGATCAGATCCGTAGTTGCAGATCTATTTTAGACCACGGCCATTCCTTATTTGCTGTCAAAACATTATATCAAGGTGTCTGAAAAAAGAGGCCACCTTCTGGTAGGAAGGACAGCACATGCAAGAAATAGAAGTAGAAGATTTACCAGTGGACATAGATACATGTAATGGAGATTTTGTTTTAGTATCTTTGCAAAGTTCAACTCGTACCAGAAAGGAAGCAGTACTTTGCCACTGTGCTTGAGATTGATTGGAGCTACAATACATGCATCCAAGTGGTACTTGCTGGCTTTGGCCAGATAAAGATGACATTTCATGTGAGAACTTTAGTGCTGTTATCAGGAACGTTTCCCAACCTATACCAATCAATAATCGAGGTCAGTTTCAGTTTTAGTTATGTTAACAGAAATGAACTGCATTATGAATACTTTCATTCCTAGTGTTCAATTACAAAGATTTTACAACAAGTTGTATGTCCAGATATTCAAACAGTATTGGAGTTCTATTATTTGCCATGTGATGAGAAATAGTGGCAACATCCTTAACATAAGTTATTGTAAAGACAACTACAGTACTTTATAATCACAGAAGGTCATTTAATTGCACTTTATAAATATAAAATGTACACCATGTCACACCCGTCACATGTTGTTTTATTTTTTTAATGAAATTCTGTACCTTGACGTGCTTATAATATTGAGAGAAGTGTGCTTTATGAAAAAAAAATACCTATTTGGCAATAAAACTTCATATCTAACAGAATTTTCCTAGTAATTGAAATAAGTCAGAAACTCTTGTCACCTTATCAAAAAATGTACTATCTGTAGTAAAAAGTGTGTGAAATTTTATTTTTTGCTCCAGCTGTAGACCTTACACACAAGTCAACTCAATATCAATAATTCAAAGAACTATCTACTCAGCGTAATGAAAAAAATCAATTACAAATGGGATGTATAATTGTGTAAATGTCACACCCGTCCATATGGAATGGCTGAATTTCAAGTATTTAGGTTGTGTATTCTCCCAGGATGGTAACATAGTAAATGAGATTGAATCAAGGTGTCGTAAAGCTTATGCAGTGAGCTCGCAGTTGCGATCAGCAGTATTCTGTAAGAAGGAAGTCAGCTCCCAGAAGAAACTATCTTTACATCTGTCTGTTTTCAGACCAACTTTGCTTTACGGGAGCGAAAGCTGGGTGGATTCAGGATATCTTATTCTTAAGTTGGAGGTAACAGACATGAAAGTAGCAAGAATGATTGCTGGTACAAACAGGTGGGAACAACGGCAGGAGGGTACTCGGAATGAGGAGATAAAGGTTAATTTAGGAATGAACTCGATGGATGAAGCTGTACGCATAAACCGGCTTCGGTGATGGGTCATGTGAGGCGAATGGAGGAGGATAGGTTACCTAGGAGAATAATCGACTCTGTTATGGAGGGTAAGAGAAGTAGAGGTAAATCAAGACGACGATGGTTAGACTCGGTTTCTAACGATTTAAAGATAAGAGGTATAGAACTAAATGAGGCCACAACACTAGTTGCAAATCGAGGATTGTGGCGACGTTTAGTAAATTCACAGAGGCTTGCAGACTGAACGCTGAAAGGCATAACAGTCTATAATGATAATTTATGTATGTATGTATATATGTACGTATGTAGTTGCTTTACGTCGCACCGACACAGATAGGTCTTATGGCGACGACGTCTAAATTCCACCTCATTATTTGAGAAGCCTTTCTTGTGGTCAGTCGAGATTTTCTTCTGAAGATGCAGAGCAAAGTTCTGTGTGAAACAAAGAATTTCACCTTATTTTCTTGACACATCATAAACCCGAAAGCCTATATCATGTCTACATGTACGGGCCGTGAAAGCAGCAATGGCAGCACTAAGACAGTTGAACCTGGACTGGATTGAGAGTAGCAGAATAATAGAAGAAAATAAAAAGGAACCCCTAATGGCCATAGCTTGAAAATAAGAATTAATGATTATGAATCATAAAGAAAAGTTAAAGAAGAGCAGTGTGGGAAGGTCCACAGTAGACCTTCTAGTCCCAGCAAGACAACTACATGATCATCATTATGAGTGGGGTTTGCGAAGAGCAGTGTGTAGAAACAAGGTATGGGAAGGCTTACAGAAAAAAGGTGTCGAGAAGCAGACAACAGAAAGAGTGAGGGAGTGTCAGTTGTCAGAGAGAGAACAGACTGGTTTGAGCAAAAATGTGAATTAAGACAAGGAAGTGCTCTGTTTCCTTTGCTCTTGATTGTAGTAATGGACGAGCTAATGACAAAAGTGGCAAGGAAAATTAAAGTGATGATGTTAGCAGATGACCTGTTAGTCTGGAGAGAAAAGGAAGAGGATATCCAGGAACAGTGAAAATACATGGGAAGAGGAGGTGAAACGATATGGAATGAAATTTAATGCCAAAAGAGCGAGATAATGATCACAACTAGAAAGAAGGAGAGATAAGGGAGGGTAAGGCTTGGAGGGGAACAGCTAAGGAAGGTGGAGAATTTCATGTACCTGGGAAGTATCATAGAGGAAAGTGGAAGAAATGATAAGGAAATCCCTCAGAGATGCAAAAGATGTACTACGTACCTATGTACGCAGCAGAAACTAGGGTAATGAGGCAGAGAGCCATGACTGGGATACAGGCAAGTGAAATGATAGGATGGGAGTGACAAGAATGGATAAGATGCGAAATGAGGTTAGAGATATAGTACAAGAAGAGCCAGTACAGAACAGGATAGCGGCATCTAGACTGAGATGGTATGGACACATGAAGAGAATGACAGAGGAAACGATACCCAGGATGATGTATGAAAGAGAGATGACAGGAAAACAACCAAGAGACAGGTGGAGTGGAAGAGTGTGTACAGAGAAGAGGAGAGAACTGGGTAAGAGTAACGAAGAAGAAGTGGTGGGAAGACAAGAGGCTTATGTTCCAGGCAGACTTGGCCAACAGCTCGAAACTGCATATGACTATGATGACGAATATTTTCTTTCCAAATCATTAAACTACACAACCTGTGTGAAGAACAAGTACACACTTACTTCAGGTAGAAGAGGTATTTGGATAAGGTTCTTGAAGTACTGCAACGTGTTGGCACTCAGGTAGAACTGTCGCAGACTGCGGAACTGCTTCAGGAACCTGTCCCTGTGGCCTGCTAGTGTGTCTGGAGGAAGACCTGCAACACACAACAACAGTGTCCGAACTCTGCTCACCATTGCCCAAACATCTGAGCTTCATAAGCCATAACTCAACACCAGATTTCAAGAAAAAAGCACGCAATGCAGAAAGTTAAGAATGTGAAAGGGAGCCAACAAATTATGTAAATAGAGCTGAAAGTATTAGCAGGCATCTTGGCAACGCAAACACTGCAATATAACTTTCTATGCCGCGAGACTTTACGAACACCCAGCAAATCTCAAGAACAAACCAGAGAACATCGATTGTGCTGGGCTGAAAGGCAGAGCAGTGACTACTTTGAAATTAGGAGACCACCTCTTCCAAAGAAACTCACATTGGAGACCATGAATCTGCTGATCTACAGGAAAATAAAGCCTACAAGACCCAAGCAATTTCAAATCAAGTTACCATCAACAGCAAATACAAACTGCAGACAACAAAGGGCAATGCAATAATATGCACCTATTAGTTTTGACAGATGAAGTTAACAGTTCTACATTGAGCGGCTAAAAGTCACGGGAAGGGATGTCCCATTAGAAAATGTGCCGAGTAAGACCCCTGAGGGTTGCGGCTAGCTGCGGCTGTCACAGGTACCAGTGTCGTGAAGATGGCAACATGTCGTGAGTTAATCGACTTTGAACATGGGATGATCATCTGCGCACGGGTCATAGCATTGTGGAGATTACATGCAAATTCGGGTTTACAAGGTCAACAGTGTCGAGGGTGGGTCTTCAATATCGCAGAGAGAATGTTACCACCTGCGGAAACCGCTGCACGGGAAGACCACAGGTGTTTAACGAACGCACATCATGTTGCCTCCGCAGAACCATACTGGGCTCTCGACGGGCTACTGAGAGATCACCGTCCAGTTGAATGTTGGGAGTCGGGAACCCATTTCTACTAGGACTGTAAGGAGGCAACTGCACCGTACAGGCTTGATAAGCCGACAACCAACTCGTGTCCCTTTGCTGACACTTCGACACAGTGCCCCACGAACATCAGCAACAGAATAGTGGCGACGTGCGGTGCGGTCCGATGAATCACGATTCCAGTTGTGTAAAGCTGATGGGCGCGTGAGAGTGTGGCATATGCCCCACGAAGGTTGCGTCCAGGCGGGAGGTGGCTCAGTTCCGGCCTGGGCGGCGTTCTCACGGTCGCAATTAGGCCCCATTGTCCGGCTGCAGGGAGCGCCGAAAGGTGCACGTTATGTGGACATTCAAAGACCATTCTGGCCCTAGAGTACCCTAATGGGGATGCAGGTGGTTGGAGGAGCACTCCAGATCCCCGAACTTAATCCAGTCTAGCATTTATGGGATGCTGATGTACGCTCCATGTAGAGTCGTATTGCTGCCGTTTTGAGGGCTTGCACAGGAGCAACATTCTGTGTCTTCGCATGACTTTTGGCTACTCAGTGTATGAAGATCTAACAACAGCAAAGTGGGCAGAAAATGTTAAAAATCACTAGCTTTGTTGAGGACTTAATGACAAAATCGAAGCAAAAAGCGCAACAGATCCTTCATATACTGCCACCTTTGGCTTGGTTGAACATATGCAGACAGGTTTTCTTAGCAGAGACAGAATCTGCTGCTTAAATACATTTTTAAAGAAGTAATGGAAGAGGACTGGATCACACTTTTCACTCTGGTGCTAGATGTTTTCTTCTTCTTTAGCAGTGATCCTGGTGAACTCTAAACAATGCTACAAGAGGTGAAGGACTGAAAACGAACCTGCAGAAAACAATTTTTTTTTTGCTATTTGCTTTACGTCGCACCGACACAGATATGTCTTATGGCGACGATGGGACAGGAAAGGGCTAGGACTGGGAAGGAAGCGGCCGTGGCCTTAATTAAGGTACACCCCCAGCATTTGCCTGGTGTGAAAATGGGAAACCACGGAAAACCATCTTCAGGGCTGCCGACAGTGGGGTTCGAACCCTGTATACTGGCCACACTTCAGCGACTGCAGCTATCGAGCTCGGTGAAAACTAAAATTATGAGCCCAAACATCATTCAGGCTACCGTCGACAATAACATCCTAGAGAAAGTTTACGAGTGTAGGTACCTCAGGCGCAACATTGAACCAGATAGCCGAGACCAACAGAAGAACAGGCTTGACCTGGGCAGCCTTCGGGAAACTCTGCTACATCCTCCAAGACTCAAGAAGTTCTAGAACATGTCACAACCTGTGGGCTTGAAACTACAATCATCACGAAGACTTCAAGTTTGTAGGCGAGTGATGGAGCACGAAATGTTAGGGTCCACTTACAAGACCAAATCTGGAACGTGATCAAGAGAGGAATCACAGATGTGACGGAGCGAGTGATCAGGCTCAATCCCTGTGAGGATACTTCCACTTCCTCAAACCCCACCCGCAGATGGTTATCCGCGGATACTGCAACTATTTGACCATATTATACCCAAGGTATTGAAACGGATAGATCTGGTTACATAATACAACAGGCCTGTTCCCTGGCACTAGACCCCTACAGTGTTCCTCTTACAACAACTACAGACATATTGAGCAGTTCTCTTTCACTAACTGCAGACAGTTAGGCTTAGGTCAGATTTACGGCTTTATGGATTCAAGGTTCTTTATATATCACCATTTTCCCACACCAATGTTAAGAGTGGACAACTACGGGCTGAAGGATAAGAAGAATAAGAAAGAAGCCTTTCTCGTTGACAGTTGAGATTTTCTTCTGATGACGCAGAACACTGTTCTCTGCAAAACTAAAGAATTTCACGTTATTTTCTCGACACGGCATAAGCCCAAAAGCCTACACGGTACCATGTCTAAGTACGGGCCATGAAAGCATCAATGGCAACATCCGATAATTTTCAATTAGTATTTAATTTTAAAAATTAAATCTTTCTTCTGATGTAAAATTCATTATTCAGGAAGAGAGTGTTTTCTATCAACATCCGGCAATCCAAAAAAAAAATGTCTACATCTGATTATATAATTGTTTATCTACTGCATGATAAGTTTTTGTAAAACACACATTCATGCACAATTAAATGTAATTGTGAAATATAGGCCTTGCATTAATTATGATACAGATTTATCACCTGCGGGGGGTAGCGAAAGACAAGGCTAAGTACGAGTACGAGAGAGACAAATACTACATTTAACTCCATACTCTCTTAAGGTGGAGACCTTGTCTTCATGTGGGAAGTGTAGACTAAGAAGAAAGATGGATTAACACAAAGTGTCTCTTCTATTCCCACACTGTGTTTATCATATTGTGTGTTCCTATCTATCTACACTCACTGGCAGAAAAAGCAAAACATTACATGTTTCAGACAAAATTAATGTTAGTCCATTTGAAACATTGTAAAAATTAAATATTATAACATTACTGCAATATGGCAAAGTATCATAAGTCAATCAGCCAATTTGAGAAGTTTCAGCATAATAATTGATAAAGATTGTTGATCGTGACAATCACAAAAGTCCACCAACACGAATTTGGAAATATCAAAACCTGGAGCTCTGCACAGTTTCATATGCACTCTATTTGTCCACATGTTTTGAACACATTTCCATTGCCTCAGTAACTGGTATTACCACCTCTAGCCACAGTTACAGATCAGGCATCCTGAGGATGTAATCTCGAATGTTCTCTTGTGGTAAAAGCTCCTGTTCTGCCTGGAATACAGCCCTAACTTGAGCCAGTATGTGAAGGGAACGAATCCTAGCACTCTCCCAAGCACATCCCAGACATGCTCTATCGGGTTTAGCAGGCCACACCATGCGCTAAATTCCGACTTCATCCAGGTACTCGCGCACACTAACAGCAACATGTGAGCGAGCATCAGGATAAAGTTCTCGCCGATGACAGGTGCAGAAGGCACACGTGATCCAGTAAAATCTCCTCGATCTATCAGTGGGCTGTCAAGACTTCCATTCTCGGCGAACACAAGCTCTGTGTGTGCATCAGTAGTAATTCCAGCCCAGACCAACACTGAGCCTCCATTGAACAGTGTCCTTGTAAAGTACAGGGTGAGTAATGTTCCCTGGACCTTCTCTTCTCCATACTCTCTCCCTTTCATCTGGTGCCCTCAAACAGAATTGCAATTCATCTGTGAACACCACTGAGCTCTACTGCTCCAAAGTCCTGTTTCGATAGTCATTGGCGAATTACATCGGAGAGGTGCGGAACTTACAGGTAAGAAGAGGTCTTGTGACGGGCCGCTTCATACAACCTCCTTCTTACTGCTTTTTCATTGATGTTAGTGCCCCATACTTTCTGCAAATGATCTGACCTCCACAGCTGCTGTGTGTCGATCACGAAGAACTTGCTTTATGAGAAAGCGATCATCGCACTCGGTAGTGCTTCTCCTACGATCAGAACCGGGCCCCCTGGTGTAGGTACTGTCCTCTCTGTACCTTTTAACAGTTCTGTACATGTTAGAACAAGACATGCCTATAACAACTGCTACATAGCGTATACTGCACCCGTCCTTCACTAATGCTACGGCCCTTGCTGCTTTTTCAGGCAAAAGAGCCATTATGGCATGACTTAGGAGCAAGACTAACTGTTGCAGACAAGCCGTAATGTCCATAAAAATAAGCGGCTTGAGAATTCACAGCAATAAACGTTAAGACAAATGTTTGTGGTTATTCTTGTCAAAAGGCAGGAAACGGCAGTATTGGTGTTGTGATTGTCACGATAAGTAATGTCTATCAATTATTGTGATGAAACTTCTCAAATGGGCTAATTAACTTACAATACATTGCCATATTGTTGAAATGTCATAACATATAATTTATACAAGGTTTTAAGTGGACTAACATTAAAGTTTGTTAAATACATAGTGTTCACCCCCCCCCTTTTTTTTTTTTTTTTTGCCGGTCTGTGTATTTTATAGTCTGTATGCAACCACCCATGGTCAAATGACACTGCCATGTTTAGGCAAGGAGGATTACCCGGGACATTATGCATGCACGTCCTTACGTCAACAGCAGTAAAGAGAAGCTTTGTGCAGAGCAACAAAATTCTTACTTGCATGAAGTTTGAAGAGGATCTTGACGCAGTAGTCGTACAGCTGCGAAGAATCTTGGATGCAAGGAATGAGCGGCGCTAGCCGGCACTGCCCAGAACTTGTCATGGAATTGGCTCTCGACATGTCCAGCGACCCAAAAACTATGGGGAAAACATTCGCTATTAATGATATGAAGCAAATGAAAAAAACACACATACTGAGATTGACATGATCTGGAGAACACCACTCTTCTACTCAGTCCATTTCAAATTGTGTTTATTATGTAGCAATGACCAAGTTTTGAACTTCATTGGTTTTGTAGCTTAATTTTTTTTTTTTAACGATTTGCTTTGCATCACAGACACAGAGAGGTCTGATGTTGACGATGGGATAGGAAAGGGGTAGGAATGGTACATCCCCAGCATTGGCCTGGTGTGAAAATGGGAAACCGCAGAAAACCGTCTTCAGAGCTGCCAACAGTGGGGTTCGAGCTTGCCATCTTCCGAACGCAAGCTCAACCGCAGGCCAACTCACTCGGTAACTTTAAATTTATAGGTTTCTACTGGTACTCAGAGCTCAAGTTTTATATCCGAGACTTTTTAGGTTCATTTTATGAACCACAATATCTTCAATGTAAATGATTAATTATTCTACTTAAAAAAAATTCAAATTCATTTTTTTAACAATATATTCACAAATATTGTAATAAAATAGAGAAACTGAATTTCCCATAATACAATGCATAGAAGTATGCAGATATCAGGTCTATTTCCTGTAAAAAATTAACTGTGATTGATTAATATTTAGGATGAAAACGTTGGCACTGAAGACAGAAAAACAAACTTACAGGAAAATGGATTTTAGTAAAATGCCCAACTTCTATACCAGGTGTCCCATTTAACATTGGGCAGGCGCCTTTTGGTGACAGTACAGCTTTCCTGGTAACTCTGCCTTGTCATCAATACATATAAAATAAGAGTTTTGTCTGTACATTGCTCAGAATTTGAAACAAATGGTATTTCTGTATTGGTCATATCCATAGTAACAAGCAAATGCATTTTTACTTTTCCATAATGTCTGTCTGTCTGTCTGTCTGTCTGTCTGTCTGTCTGTCTGTCTGTCTGTCTGAACACGCATCACAAGAAAATGGCTGAAGAGAATTTAATGAAAATCGCTATGTGAAGTCGGGGGATGAGCCACTACAATCTAGGCTATAAATTATAATTCTCAAATATTTATATTAGTAGGGGTCCTATCGATAAATACTACATTACCTAAGTTATATAGTATTAAATTTGCGATCATTTATGTCCTACATTGTTACCATACCAGCTATGATAACACAGATATTCATGAATTTGTATTTTTGTTGCTAAGTCCATATCAACAACGAACCATGAGAAAATGGGTTAACAGAATTTAATGAAAGTCGGTATATAGAGTCGGGGAATAGGAAACTACAGTCTAAGTTATAAACAATTTTATTCGCCCTGGATGAAATTGTAGTTTAGGGGAAGGCGCCTAAATGTAATTCTTAAATACCAATGTTATTGGTCCTATCGAAAGCACTATATAACAAAAGTTAGAGAGAATACAATTTCCAACCATTAAGTTCTATTCAATTTTACCGTACCGACTATGATAAGAGTGATATTTCAGAGTCAGAAGAAAACTAAATGTGAAGGCCTACAATACTGAAAGTGCATAACATTGATCAACAATAACATTACATAGACCATTGTTTGTGGTGATGTTCTTTGTCTCTTATGCTGCCGGTCAACTCCGATAGATAGGATTACTGTTATGTACCAAATATAACAGCCTGACTGAATATTGCCAGAAAATAGCTGAGGAGTTGGAAAACTTTCTCCTTTAGCATGTCATTCCTTTAGTTCATACATTTTCTGATACTGTACTGCTGGTACGTAACTGTAGTATTCCAGCTATTCGATCCCCACTCTGATGCGCTGTTTTGAATGAGCAGTGTGCACTCTTGAGGCAGAGGCTCATGACCTGGTCTAGAATTACAATTTGGGCATATTCCTCATTATAGCACCACAATTCACTAAATAACTCAAAATTCAACCCTCCAAAAAGCCGTTTCTTAAAAAGAGCTTCTTCTTCTTCTTCTTCTTCACTAAATTCTACATTCCTTTTATTCAAAATTAGCAGTGAAGAGGGAGATTCTCCTCTGGCTTGGAGGAAAAAAATTGCCTCCAAGTCAGATAGATTTTTCCACCGCCAGTGACTCATCGGGTACTCCTAGTAAAGAAATTAGTAAAAGGGCATAGTTTTTGCCCTGGGTCTCTCCACTTCTCTCCACTATTCAACCCCCCCCTCCCCGTCTGAAAAACTAAGTGTTCGTGGATCACGGCTGCCTGCGGCCTGGTAATTCCAGCTCTGGAACTTAGGACTGTTAGATCGGTAGCGTAGTACTGTTCGTTAAAAGGGAGAAAATGTGTGGTTTTTAATTTGATCGAGTATTTCAAGTGAAATCATTGCTTTTACTCGCGCCATTCCTACTGACGTCATTGTAATGACATGTTCATTTCAGTTGGGAAAACCACTAAGACAGTCTTTCTGAGGATGTAAAAAGGGAGGTGGAGAGAGTGCCTGCCATTAACCCCTCAGCGCCGACCTCCATGCGTTGTATAGACCCTCTTTTCTTCCATAGCCGCCGACCTCTTTATGTGGCATAGACCCATACATTTACGGCAATAGCACGAAGAGTTTTGGAGTTACTGATATGCAAGTTGTTTTGTTTCCAAGAAGAAATGTTGGGGTTTATCAGTGTTGTAAAATAAGAACGAAGATCGTTACAATATAGTTGTTTTTGCAAGGGTAAATATTTGTCAAATAAGTCTGAGCACTAGTAGTCTCTGCCTGTTTGCTTCATTCTTTCCCACAGAATAAAATAAACAAATGATGATCTGAGAAGTTTGTCTTTTCGCGTGATGTTCTTTGCTCTATTTGTACATTGGGAGTGCGAATTATTTATCATATTGTCTTTATTTCTCGGCTTGTAATATTTTCGTAACTCTCCACAAGCGCTCTGTGTAGGCATCAGTTAGTGCTGCTTTCTGTCATACGATACGAGAACCAGTTGTTCATGGTATATATCGCGCTTGAAAGACGTTGTCTCGACCTTTCATCTGAAACATGTATCGAGTTGGTTTGTTATTCCCCTCATTCGGTTTCGTCCTGCTGCAGCGTCATCGGTCCGTGTGACGCACCGCGCTCAGCCGTGGTTTGACTGACAGTAAAGTGCTTGAAATATTGTATAATTTAGAGGAAAGTTTAGTCGGAAGTAGTAGCGACAGTATTAGCAGCAGTGATAATGAAATAAATGATGCAGCTGTGGCGGATGCAGTGATAAATAATGAGAGTGACGATCAGGAGGAACCAGTACTTGGAAATTTAATGTGGGAGACTATGGATAATTATACAGGTCAGAGGGAAGTTTTCAACAGTGAATTTGGATTCCTAAATTCTCTAATAATATCCAGACAAGTCACAGGGACAAACACTGAGCAGTTAGGCCTATCTTATCAGGTTCAGCTGGAGGAAAGTTTGTGTACATAATAAGCTCGCTCGGCCGGGGAACGAAATATTCAAGGCCGGCGCGCATCAGATAATACAGTTCCAACGTTGCAGGAAAGACATTTTATCATGAAATTATCACATAAGGGTGAGAAAAACAAACCTCAGAGACGTTGTATCGTGTGTTCAAAACACGGAGAAAAGACGACGTCGGTGTACTGCTGCCAGGAGTGTGACGTGGGTCTCTGTCTCGAAGAGTGCTTTGAACTCTATCACATGGAACTAAATTACCATGACAACGTGAAATAATTATGTCATTATCTGCATGTACATAGTTATATCATAAGGAATTCAAAATTTCGTGAATATCGGGCCACTCTTATACTTGTAGTAACGCTTTAAGTGAATCAATGTATTTCAGTCGAGCGTAGTTGAAATCTAATCCGGCCGTGGGGTAGGAAGCTCCTAAAATGGTTGCAACGCTGAGGGGTTAAAAGGCAATTCCCCAACCTGATTGTGACTGATGGCAGGCAAGCGGGCCTACCATTGCAATGAAAATTCCCTAGTGCAGTCTTCATATGAGAAAAGACGTTTGGTGATTTCTCTGTCGTGTTTTCAGGGTAACATTAAGAGCTATCCAATTTAATACAGTCTTGCTCACAATGTGTACTCTACCTAATCTACAATTCTGTACACAATGTAGAATTCGGTAGCGAAGCACGGGTACATCAGCTAGTGATGAATAAGTTGATAGAGTCCAGTCAATAATGAATATACTGTAGTAAGAAGGGCGTATGAAACTATTTCAGTAAGCAGTACGCCTGATTATAATAGATTATGTATCTGGGAAGTCTTTCATTGTCGAAACCAAGGCATTAGGTCACCAACATGAAATTAGGTCGACAGAAGTGGTTTTGATATACTAACAATTTGTTGGTTATTTTGATCCACCTTTTCAATACAAATTACAGGTGGATCAAAATAACCAACAAATTGTTAGTATATCATAGCATAGTTCAATACGGGTCTAATAATGAGATTAGTTACATGTAATAAGAAGTGGTTTTACCAGATTCACTAATAAACGCGGCCCTTCAATAAGCTTCAGAACAACTAAGTACATTTCACAGGAAGGATATCTTTCTACTTTTGATATCAGTCACAGAGATGCCAACTTTCAAGAAAGGCAATTCGTAATGCAGCCGATCGGGCACGGGGGCCATATAATTTTTTTCGAGATCTTACTAACTTATGAGTAACAACACAGTAAAGGTTTCCACCAATTCAATACAAAATATATTCACAATATTTTAAAATTACATGGAACTAGTTTCGACCCATCTAGGGGTCATCATCAGCCACATCAAAGCTGATATTGTGAATACATTTTGTATTGAATAGGTGGAAACCTTTACTGTGTTGTTACTCATATGTTATTCTCAGTTCAATACGGACCAACAACATGAAATTTATAACCCTCTTACTAATTTACATATAATTGAAAAATCAATGAACAACATACAATTCAACCACACATTCAAAGACTGGAATATAAAGAGTGTATGATTCTTACGTGTTTAAGTAACAGGTGATCTGCAGTACATATCTGAGTGGAGGTTGAGGGATCATTTCTTTTGTTGAGTACTGTTGTTGCTCCCTTAGCAGCTTGTAGTTGCTGTTTGGTAAAAATTCACTGGTGACACGCTTTTCCTTTTGATATCATGTGCATCCTCTGCACTAACAGAGCACTTAACAGTTCAGTGTTCATATTAGCACGGCACTTAGTCTTGTTCTTCCTCATCATGCGCAACTGAAAAATCGCGGCTGCACGCACTACAAATCACGTGTGAATGAGATTCTGAGAAATGCAGTAAACAGGGCCATTTTTTTTAGTATTCCTCCCTAAATTTTGAACTATTTTTGGTTTATTACTAGCATCACTAATCACGGTAACAACACCACACGTATTTTCATGCATAAGAAATCGCTTTATTATTTCAAACCTTTTGCATTTTGTTACACATGATTAGCATATATCCTACAATAACAATATATGCAAATTTGGTAACAAAAATCGCTATAAATATTTCTTAAATAGTCACGCACACAGCATCCACAATGAAACAGAGTTTGTCACCATTTTGCCGCCAAAACAATGACAAAAGAACTCTCATACTTGCATGGAAGTCTGGTCATGTGACGAACAATGACAACAACTCCGCAAGATATACCACTTCACAGGTGCCTATTTTTCCGGTACTGGAAGCGCACACTGCGTTCGGCGCATGAAAACTCTAACTATTCTTAAAAGAGGGACAGGAAAGGGGTATAAATTATTACTGAGAAATCTGAAAATAATATTCTAAGAATTCAAGCCGTAATGGCATTCCTTGTGTATCGTTTTCAACACTTGTTACACTTGGATTTAAAAATCAACAAAAAATCATAATTTGTGGTGTGTGATTCGTAAAGGCGTAATTGTGATGGGAAATTCGTAATTATTACAATTGAATCGTAATAGTTGGCATCTCTGCATTCAGTAGTTCTCTGTTACTGTGTGCGCGTTGCAAAACCTGCTCTACTGTATTCGTTAAGGACTCGTGCAAGCTTGTGTGTTGTACCAACCCTTTACAGTAAAGATAGATAATCTATTCGATGCGATCTCACTGTATTTTGATATAAAGGATGACCCAAAAGTCCGTTAACATTTGACGAGGCAATACGTCACGGAATATTGGAGATAGAGTGCTAATAATTGACACACATGATTGGCATGAGATGGGGTTTTATTGACACCAGAATAAAGTGAATAAAGCTTCACTAACAGTTACTTTTCTGGTAACATAAACACGCTGAGATAGCACATGACAGCTCCTTTTATCAGGCAGATGTTGATTCCCAAGCTGAAATATTTGTCCCGAATGAGTAAATTTATAATACCAATATAGTTGGTCTGTTATTCTCCAGCTTACTCAGCGTTTTGCCCCAGTGCGGCATCACTGACATGTTGCTGTCCAGCGCCAACTGTTGGCCTGTTTCTGCACTTATTGTTGGTGTCAAACGTGTGGCCATTTGTACCCGACATGTGCCTCTGTTGGTCATTTTGTGTACTTCATTTTAGTGTCAATAAAACATCATGTCATGCCAATCATGAGTGTCAAGTATTACTTCACTGCCTCCAATATTCCGTGAAATATTGCGTCGTCAAATGTCAACAGACTTTTGGGTCATCCTGTATCTTTAAAAAGTCTAACTTTCTTGTGAACTTTATTATCAACTTTTTTTTCCTTTTTCTTTCTTTCTGATGTCCATTCTAACTCTCCAAAGTAAAATAATACCAAAAAATGAAGTGTTATCTTCTTGCTCCATAAACTGGATGAGGGTTTCTGCTGATTCAAGTGTAATTAGTAGAGGAATATGGAATCAAGCTATAGTCTCCTCTTTCCTGTCACTCCCCACAGCAACCAATTCACTGTTTTCAAATCCTTCAGTGTTTCAACTTCGTGTTTTCTCCTATTAACTTGCTGCAGAAAATGTCATGCTGAAGCTAACCCAACTAAAGTTGACAAGAACTGTTATAAATAAATAATCTAAACAAAGGAGAGTTCATCTTTGTAAGAGACGCAACGGTTTATTATATTCCAGCTCGGATTATTTTAAAATATGAAAAGACGGTCAAATAATCTGATGATTGGTTAATTGAGGGGCAAATATGAAGGTTCTACTAAATCCATGTAATTTGTCACTCTGTCTCTCTAAACCCTCCGTCAGGCACAGGAAAACACATTCTGGCATGCCCTCCCTCCACCTGACTCCAAATAGTTTCCCGACTCGTGGCAGTACATAAGACACCGTATCTCAGTTGACTGCCAGTCTTCATGCGGCTTGTGAGGTCGATTGCGCTCGATTGAGTCATAATTTTGTAGGTGAGTTTTTCAATATATTTTTATTGCAATGGTTAATTTTACTCAAAATAAGCTTGTTCTGTGTGGAAATTTGTCAATATCTTTATTCTGAACCTGGCCTCTCAGGTCGAGTGTGCCTCAATGTTATATCAATAACTAATTTAAGTATTTATGTCTTTAGTTTCAGATTTCCTGCTGAAATGGCCCAAAAAATGTATGTCTCCAAACCTAAGATGTTGTGGAAATACGAAGCATCCTCCTTGAGGATAATGGTGATGATCCTGCTTTAGTCGAGGATTTGAGCGAAGAAAACAACATTGCTTCTGAGGATGAGGTTGAAGAATGTGAACAGGAAGGAAGAGGAAGACGAAGGAGAACAGCACATAGTGGATGCCTTTTTTTCTTGGAACAGATAAACAGACAAAGTGGACCAAAAAGCCATCTCCAGCTGCTGTTCATCGTGCACAACATCACAACACACTTTCCAGGTGTAAAAGGAGATGCAAGATATTGTAAAACCATATTACAATGTTGGGAATGTTTCTTCAATACAGATATTTTGGAATTGATTGTCAAATATACCAACCAATATATTGACTCAGTCAAAGCCAAATTTGTCAGAGATAGAGATGCCAAGGAAACAGACCTCATAGAAATTAAGGCATTCATTGGTCTATTGTACCTGGCTGGAGCTTACAGAGCGAACCGTCAGAGTCTGGAGCAGCTATGGGCAACAGGAGGAGACGGGATTGAAAAATGAGTATACAACGGTTCAAGTTCCTCATACGTTGTATTCGTTTTGACGATCGTACGAGCCGTTCACAACGGAAAAAATATGATCGACTTTGCCCAATCCATGAACTGTTTGAGTGTTTTGTTCACAACTGTCAAAAGAACTACATTCCGGGAGAAAATGTCACAATTGACGAGATGTTGCCAGGATTTCGTGGAAAGTGCGGTTTCAGACAATACCACCACTTGGCTTATTGCTTACTGCATATGGCCCTTCAGGCTGTCTTCCTGCTTAAATTTCCATATTGTAGGTGTATAATATTCTGGCATCAACAAGGGAAAATATCTTTACCCCATACTTGGTGGGTATAGTATGTATAGTAAAGCCTGATGGGCCATATGTAGTAGGCAATAAGCCAAGTGACGTGGTCAAACAGGGTGTAACATAACCTGTGACAATTGGTTTTCAGACATTGATCTCGTAAATGATTTGAAAAAGAAGAAGCTGTCATATGTTGGGACAGCAGGAAAAAATAAAAAGCAGTTGCCACCCAGTTTTGTCAATGTCAGAGGGAGGGATCAACATAGCAGCCTGTTCGGACTTTGGTTTCATACACACCAAATGTAATTCTCGTTTCATCACTCTGCCATTGATCAATCTACTGGAGTGCCAGAAGGGATTACATTCTACAATATGACCAAAGGTGGAGTCGACAACTCCAATGGGAGCCGGAACACAAGACGCTGGCCGATGGTCATTTTCTTTGCCTGTCTGAACATAGCCAAGTGATTTCGATTGGAAACGGACTGGAAGCACTAAGAAGGAGAATCTTCCTCAAAACTATGTCTCATCAACTAGCCGGGCGAAGTCTGAACACAAGTGGAATGCCTACTCAGCTGCAATTCCGCTTGAAAAGGTCCCCACCCCGCCCCCTCAAAAAACCATGAAACGTCTTCCTCCATACCCCCCAAAAGATGCAAGTGTGGTACATGCATGGCTGTGCCAGACCTGTTATTGAGCTGCTCAGTGTATTGTACCTTTGTATTTTAGTTCTTTTCTTTTACAATGTTTAATTCGTCTAATTTTAAAATTTCTTTTGTGATAAATGATCAATTTTTGTTGTTTTAGTTTAAGCTTTATTTCATGTAATAAACACTTTCTTTCCCATTAGTTTGGTATATTTGCCTTCCTTACATCCTAGCAAAGTATTAGGTAGAGAGGAGGGGTTAAATATATGGGTCGGGCTGGCTGCGCCCGATTTTGTTTCATTCAGAGGTACGCCCGACGGAGGGTTAACTGCACTGTTTTGTTTTGAATGTTCTACAATACTAATCACAGTTGGCAGAACAAAAAAAGCAATTCCCCAAAATAAGATAATTTGGTAGAAGAGAATACAGCATGCAAACTTACTTGCTGATTGCAGGGTTAGGATTTCATCCATGTAGTCAAACATCTCCACCGACATCTGGAAACTGCAAGAAAACGAGTTCGGTGTTAACACATTGGATACATTCATTTATTTCAGTTCCTGGCAGACCTTAAATGGTCAGTGGGTACTAAAAATCTCTGGGTCAGGCGTCAAAATTGCAACATGGAATGTGAGAAGTGTTTATGTTACAAAAGAGATGAGGAGAACGAACAACTGACATTCTTGGCGCAAGAGGGTGGCCAGGATCAGAACAATGCGGTATTAATGATCCTAATCACAGACAAGTTGTTGTCATTATTTAAACGTCTCAGGTTTGTTAACTTAGGGTTAATATTTTAACTCCTTCTTATGAGTCACGAAACTAACTAACATCGTATTAGGCTGCCGTACCGATCAATGAGGCAGTGACTAAAAATCAGAGGTTATGAACACACTTCCCACGTGATTCTTTTGTACATTTCTTGTGCAGTATTTAGTTTTCCTCCTCAGGTCCGTGGTACATATTATTTTTTTGTGATCGTGAGAGAACTGATTGCAGTGATCGAAAAATGGAAGTTCAGAAGAGAAATAGGGAAACAAATTTTTCTGCTTTAGGAAAAACATGACTTATTGAATTAGCCACCAAGTACCAAAGCATTATAGAATGCAGGAAGACTGACAGTGTAAAACTAAAAGAAAAGGAGACATGGGGAAAATAACAGGAGAATTTGAAAATGTTGCCCAAGTTAGAAACCATCTTACAGTTATACGACGAATTTTGAGGTTAGAATCGGTGATTACTTGACAACTGACAGAAAAATAACCCTTGTTGTCTCTCACTGCTATATGAAATGACCCTATGGTATAAAACCTTAATGCAATCAATACCTTTAGTAAAGGAGAGAGAGGCCTGTTTTGGTCAGTTGTGTATTCTAACCTCTCTCAAATTTAATCGATGACTTTACTGACGACTGATTTGGACAGTGTATACCTCTTCAGAAATTGTTCCTCAGATAGATTTTGAAAGTTGTTCTTTCTTATTATAGACCCATTTCAGTTAGGAACACCATTCAACAAATCTAAATAAAGCAACACGTGATTTACGGCAGACATTTTGCTTTCAACCTTGAGTTAATAGACTAACCCAGGTGAAAAGAGGGGTTGACTTAACTCCGGCTTTGACCTCCTTGATGAAACAAAATGAATAGTCAAATTCAGAGTTAAAACTGTTTAACCCACGTGGATGAAAGCGGCCCTCAGACACGTGCAGAGGAAGTCTGTGAACCTTAATATCACACAGATACAAGCCAGATAATTGTATTGTAACTCATCACAAATAATGATTATGTTAACCTTAAGCAACATTTAATTTGCAGCTAATTAATATTTTATTTTATTTTGTGACAAGAGACCAAAACATTCTACGAAGAAAAACACCATGAACTTACAACAGGTGGAAAACAGGGTCAGAAACGACAAGGAAAAGCACGAAATACGTTCTGACCTGTCAGAAGAAAATCGCAATAAATTCACTGGAAGTCTGTGGACCATATAATGTATTTACACCAGAAAACAGGCTGAACCATAGACAAGTCAGCAAGGGAGGAGCACAATCTTGAGGCTTCAACATTCATTGACAGGTCATCCAAAGAAAGCCAGATAAACACAGGAAATGAGAAGAACAAAAAAGACAAAGATGAACCCAGGTGACAAAAGAGTAGAAACACAGAACAAACAAAGATGGAAGTGAGTGTTTATGTCTGACCTAGTGCTGAAGCTAGATGTAATGAAGAGGAACTGGGATTGATGATGATTTCTCCTCTTTCTCTTCCTCCCTCTGTCTTTACTCACCTGTCACTGTAATTACCCCATATTGTATGTTCTGTTCCATTAGTTTTACTGGCACACTGGGATCTCCCATCTTTGTCCTCCGTTCTTAAAATTGTAATTAGGCTAATACTTGACCCATCTAACTGGAAATTCAAGACACTGGTGACTTTCGTTATTACATTTTTGAAACTACAGTTGAACCTGCTTTATACGTAACTCTGTTCTACGTAATTCGTATTTGTAAGTAATTTCCTTTAGGTCCTGGCAAAATATAATTTAAAATAGTGTTAATTAAACCTTACTTATACGTAATCCGTTTATAGGTAATTCGCTGTTATACGTATTAAATGTCAGTGAAATATAACTGAGTTTTGCGTAATTGTAATGAGAATGTGCTTTTTAAAAATAAACTACTGTATTTACGAAGTTTCCTCTTTGTCGGCGTGGGCAGAAGTAGACTGATCGGGTTTCAGTGCTGAAACAGAACACAGAGTTTCGCCGAGTGACATTGTTGATGCTTACTTACTAGCGGCTTAACAAAGGCGAGTCCCCTTCGCTCCTCCTCTACCTTCGTCGTTTTTTGACACGCCGCCAAAGATTAAGATACATTACAAGCAAAGTGGGCGGTTTGGGTGCGGAAACAAGAAAATACAGTAAATTTGTTTGAATATGAGAATTTCTTTCGTGGAAACAACGGAGGAGTAAAATGTCCATGATGCCGGTATCTGGTGTTTACCGTTGAACAGTCATTTTGTCATTCAGTTGCTTTTGATTAGCCATGGAGAACAGGAAAAGGAAAAGTTATACGAGAAGTGGACCCTAATCCACACAAAACAAAAACTGAAATCGCTTCAGACTTAGGGATTGCTTATACCACGCTATGTACAATCGTCAATAAAAGAAACGCTATTTTGGATGAGTTCTTAAAACTGGGTTCAAAATGACCAAAACACAGCCCTCAGACGGTTAAGGCGCTGGCCTTCTGACCCCAACGTGGCAGGTTCGATCCAGGCTCAGTCCGGTCGTATTTGAAGGTGCTCAACTACGTCAGCCTCATGTCGGTAGATTTACTGGCACGTAAAAGAACTCCTGCGGGACTAAATTCCGGCACCTCGGCATCTCCAAAAACCGCAAAAGAGTAGTTAGTGGGACGTAAAACAAATAACATTAATTAATTATTAAAACACAGCCGTCAGCAAGAAGGGTGGTACGTAGATTTGGAGAAAGCACTTTTCACATGGTTCCACCAAAAGCGGGCTGTAGCTCTACCAATTAGTGGAGACATGCTGTAGGCAAAGGCAATAGATTTATCTGAAATGATGATTATCACTGCTGATTTCAAGGCTTCGTCAGGATGGTTGCAAGGATTTAAAGATCGTCATGGAATCAGAGGGAGAACAATTTCCGGTGACTCAAAATCCACGGACGACGTCACAGTGCAACACTGGAAAGAAGAGGTTCTGTCGGGTATTGTAAGCGATTTTCAGCCTCCAAACATCTACAACTGTGATGAGACTGGCCTATTCTACAATCTCATTCCTAATAAAACATTAGCTGAAAAAGGTGACTCATGCCATGGAGGGAAGAAAAGTAAAATTTGTGTAACAGTACTTCTCATTACGAATGAAGATGGATCTGACAAACTTCCTCCACTTGTGATAGGAAAATCGAAGAATCCGAGGTGTTTTAAGAGTGAAAAAAAAAAAACTACAGAATCCAATGGAACAGTGGTTGAAAAAACTGAAAAAGAAACAGAAGAAGATCCTTCTTCTTATGGATCGATGTGCAGCACATCCACCTCAAATCATTCTGGAGAGAAAGTCCGAGTGGAATTTTTCCCTCCTAACTGTACCAGTGTTCTACAACCACTTGATTTGGGCATCATTGCAAATTTCAAAGTGCATTACAGAAAAATGCTGGTTCAACATTAAATAACACTGAGTGATGCAGGAAATGAACCTCTCTCCATTAATTTGCTACAAGCCATGGATTTTATTTCGGCTGCCTGAAAGCAGGTGTTTTCCTCCACAATCAGCAACTGTTTCCCCAAAGCTGGTGCCTTACTAGAAGAGGCTGTCTCTAATGATAATTATGGGACAAAGTTTTGTCTGGCAATGAGCTAACGCTACCAGAGGGTGGAGAATTCGATACTTTTGTGCATTTCGATGATAATCTGGCCGTATGTGGAGAACTAACGGATGAAGAGATTATTGCTGACGTATGCCAACAACGCGGCGGTGATGGACCAGCAATAAGCGATAGTGACATTTGAGGTGGAGATAACGACTTGAATCTTGACCCCTGAACTGTGTGAAGTGTTAAGTGCAATTGAAGTGTGTAGGCGTTACATCAGTGCGAAAAGTTGTAGTGAAAATGCTTTGAATTCATTACTAAGTTTGCTAAAGGAGGTTTATACTCTTAATGCTAGAAAAGTGAAACAAGCCAAACTATCTTATTTCTTTAAGGCTGGACCAAGTTCAAAATAATATTTTCTGTCTTAATGTATTTATTATTTGCAAGGATTTACACATGTCGGTCTATTCTACTGGTTTTTCAGTAAATACGTGATGTATTGCGTAAGTCTGATTTCTAAGTAATTCTAAGTAATTAGGGGTTGTAGTAAGGATGTAAAGGAGAGTGCATATAAGTCTCTGGTAAGACCCCAACTAGAGTATGGTTCCAGTGTATGGGACCCTCACCAGGATTACCTGTAGCGTTACAAAAATGTTGCAATGTTTGGGTTGGGAAGAATTGAGAGAAAGAAGAAGAGCTGCTCGACTAAGTGGTATGTTTATTACAAGTAATGAAAATCATTTTATTTTCCGTATTGAAAGAATCTCAATAATAATAATATAAGAGAATTTATTGGACTCCAACCTATTCAATACATTACAGGATTTTAACATTTTTAATTAAACATCGTTAAAATGGAGACATGTTTCGCCCTCCATGGGGGGCATCATCAGTCATATCAAAGCACCTCAAAATTAAACCAGACGTCTGGTTGGAAATTATGAACATAATATGTAAGAAAGAATACATTAAAAACACGTACAAAGTCCTATCCTAAACGAAATAACAACAGACTAGTTACACATAGTAAAACACGCCAGTGGTTTCTTAATATTAAAATGAGGCCATCATATGCACAGTATAAAAATGGAAGTATTCAAAGTCCATAATGATATTGAGTTCGATGGTAGTTCTACGTAGTATATACAAATGTTGGCAAAATAAAACACAATTTATAATTACTGTACACTTATTTATAATTGTTAAAATTGATGAGGTAAAACATTCCAATTTGTCTATTTGTAATTTGGCTCCAACCAAAATAATTCGCCCTAGGATTCATGAGGTAGTCAACTCCGTTGGTCACTCTCTATTTAAATGGAGTGCACAGTGCAAGTGAACAGCTTTTGTTGATTATAAACTGAGGCTGTGCTAAGACAGAGTTAAAACAACACCGGCTTCAAATGAAGATAGTTAAAAACATCATTAGGTTCTTCCCAGTTGACTAAAGGTCTGCGTATATTTTGTTGTTGAAGTGTGGGAAAGTCAGTTGTTGGTTGAATGGGCAACGGTCGAAAATGTTGTGCAGTGCAATCGGTGTTTGAGCTGTCCTACATGTGGGGGAAATCTGGAAATGGAGGATTTGTCTTAATTAGTTAAGTGAAATGATGGAAAAAGAGAAGAAACGGGAAATCATTGAGAAATGAAAAATGTGAAAGTTAAAAATTTACCTTGAAAGCTGTTGAGCTGTTACCTCCTAACAATTAGGTAATAGCTCAACAGCTTTCAAGGTAAATTTTTAACTTTCACATTTTTCATTTCTCAATGATTTCCCGTTTCTTCTCTTTTTCCATCATTTCACTTAACTAATTAAGACAAATCCTCCATTTCCAGATTTCCCCCACATGTAGGACAGCTCAAACACCGATTGCACTGCACAACATTTTCGACCGTTGCCCATTCAACCAACAACTGACTTTCCCACACTTCAACAACAAAATATACGCAGACCTTTAGTCAACTGGGAAGAACCTAATGATGTTTTTAACTATCTTCATTTGAAGCCGGTGTTGTTTTAACTCTGTCTTAGCACAGCCTCAGTTTATAATCAACAAAAGCTGTTCACTTGCACTGTGCACTCCATTTAAATAGAGAGTGACCAACGGAGTTGACTACCTCATGAATCCTAGGGCGAATTATTTTGGTTGGAGCCAAATTACAAATAGACAAATTGGAATGTTTTACCTCATCAATTTTAACAATTATAAATAAGTGTACAGTAATTATAAATTGTGTTTTATTTTGCCAACATTTGTATATACTACGTAGAACTACCATCGAACTCAATATCATTATGGACTTTGAATACTTCCATTTTTATACTGTGCATATGATGGCCTCATTTTAATATTAAGAAACCACTGGCGTGTTTTACTATGTGTAACTAGTCTGTTGTTATTTCGTTTAGGATAGGACTTTGTACGTGTTTTTAATGTATTCTTTCTTACATATTATGTTCATAATTTCCAACCAGACGTCTGGTTTAATTTTGAGGTGCTTTGATATGACTGATGATGCCCCCCATGGAGGGCGAAACATGTCTCCATTTTAACGATGTTTAATTAAAAATGTTAACATCCTGTAATGTATTGAATAGGTTGGAGTCCAATAAATTCTCTTATATTATTATTATTAAGTGGTATGTTCCGAGCTGTCAGCGGAGAGATGGCGTGGAATGACATTAGTAGACGAATAGGTTTGAATGGCGTTTATAAAAGTAGGAAAGATCACGATATGAAGATAAAGTTGGAATTCAAGAGGACAAACTGGGGCAAATATTCATTTATAGGAAGGGGAGTTAGGGATTGGAATAACTTACCAAGGGAGATGTTCAATAAATTTCCAATTTCTTTGAAATCATTTCGGAAAAGGCTAGGAAAGCAACAGATAGGGAATCTGCCACCTGGGCGACTGCCCTAAATGCAGATCAGTATTGATTGATGAGTTACAAGTAGTTTTTTCTCTTCTCCTTGATATACGTATATGTCAGGTTCAACTGTATTACCAGTCACAAGTTTTAAATAATAATAATGTTATTTGTTTAACGTTCCACTAACTACTTTTTAAGGTCTTTGGAGACGCCGAGGTGCCGGAAGTTAGTCCCGCAGGAGTTTTTACGTGCCAGTAAATCTACTGACACTAGGCTGTCGTATTTGAGCACCTTCAAATACCACCGGACTGAGCCAGGATCGAACCTGCCAAGTTGGGGTTAGAAGGCCAGCGCCTTAACCGTCTGAGCCACTCAGCCCGGCTGTCAGTCACAAGTTTTATTAATCTGTATTCCACAATGCATTTCTATCATCGGGCAGTGAAATTGTTGCTCTATTTGACACACAATTGTTTTCAGAGAATGTTATATGAAAGGCTCATTAACAATATCAGAATATTATTAATACTTCTTGTAGCCCGCCTGGTGGCCATGATCGTTAAGGCGCTGAAGTCTAAAAACGGTCTAACACCGAGGTTAGCCGGTTCGAGCCCCGTTGGTCGAAAAAGTTTTCACGATCAGAATGTTGGCCAGCAGGGTAGGGGAGGTGGTGGTATACAATTCCTAATCACTAGATTGCGTGCCAAAAGCCTGGATTAAATTCCAAACCTCTCCGCAGTGCTCATATGGAGTGAGGGCATATGACGCTGTTGATGGTGATTCGTCCGTCGGATGGGGACGTTAAGCCTTGAGCAGACCCCTTGGTGCTATTCGACAGGAGTAGGCTATGTGCCGGCACCGGGTTTCACCCTCTCCCTACTATCATATATCACGTCATTCATTTCATCTCTCATTAACTCCTCTGATGAGGGTGACGTCAGGAAGGGCATCCGGTCATAAAAAAAACCGCCACGACAAATTCATCTCACCTCATACCCGACCCCGTAGGGAAACAGGACAAGGGTTGGACAAACATTAATACTTCTTGTACCATCTCTTAGTTATATTTCTGTCCTATAAGGAGTTCCTCATGGGTTTCAAAATATTGATTGATATGATTTTAACTGAGTAATAGGTACAATATGGCATTGAGATTCTCAAAACATTTCAATTTAAATATCTGGAATGACTTATCCAATCGAACACGCTCCCAGAGGTTCGAAGCAGAATCAATGCTGCCTGGATGAAGTGGTGCCGAGTCACAGGAGTTCTTTTTGATCAGAGAGTACCAATGTATCTGAAATCCAAAATCTATAGAACAATCATTAGACCAGTGGCGCTGTATGGAACCGACTGTTAGCCAGTCACAAGGAGACACGAACAACAGCTGCATGTCATGGAGATGAAAATGCTTCGCTGGCCAATGGGACTCACTAGACTGGACAACATCAGAAATGAGGATGTTGGGATGGCATTTGGTGTGGCCCCAGTACCTGAGAAAATGCAAGAGAACTGTTTGCGATAGAATGGTGACGTGCTATGCAGAAATGGTTCTTCAGTTGCGAGAAGAGCGTGCGGGCTGCAGACCATGAGGCGACCAAAGAAGCGTTGGCTTGAGAGGACCTGCATGTGGCAAAAGTCTCTTGTGAAGAGCACAAGGTGATAAAGATGTTGATTCCCATAAGGAACCTGAAATATTTGTTCTGAATGAGTAACTTTATAATACCAATATAGTTTGTCTGTTATTGGACATTATAAATGTTCCACCTAACTCATTCCTGGTTGCCAGCGTTTCGCCCCAGTGTGCTAAGTTGGGCTCATCAGTTGGTAAATAGCACATTCACCAAGATGCATGGCTAGTGCATACCAAATGCTGGCAACCAGGAATGAGTTAGCTGGAAAATGTATGATGCCCAATAACAGACCAACTGTAATGGTATTATTAAGATTTACAAGACCCCATCAAGTGGAAAATACCCTGCAATAAATGCTAAGAAAGAGAAGAACAGGTACAATACTATCCTTTATACACAATACTGTACCTTTGTAGTTGTCAATATACATTTTGTGTAAGCTTAGTCTTTTTGGCAGCCTCCAAATGGGGGGAGGAGAAATAAATGCTTTCTCTCAGCAGTTATCCCCGTGGGTGGGTGAGGTAGAATAACGCACGCTATCCCCGTCTGTCGTAAAAGACGGCTAAAAGGGGCCCCAAAACCTCTTAACCTGGGAGCAGGGCCCTCAACTAAGGCCTGACATTGCTTCCACTTGTGCCAGGCTCCTCACTTTCATCTATTCTATGTGACCTACCTTGGTCAACTCTTGTGCTTTTCTGACCTCAACAGTATTAGGTATCGAGGCCTAGGGAATGTTTCATTTTCACGCCCTTCGTGGCCCTAGTCTCTGTTTGGCCGATTCCTTCATTTTTTAAGTGTTAGATCCCTTCCATTTTTTCTTTCCAATTAGTGTTATACTGAGGATGGTCGACTAGTTGTACTTCGTCTTAAAACAATAATCACCACCACAACTCTCAGGGGTTATGGGAATTATGAATTTATTTTACAGTTATAGGCGTGTATACAGTTGCTATGGAAGCTTAATACTGTTTTTAAATATTCATTTTCAATTTTATCATTGAGTATGCATTGATGTTCATAAATTTCTACAGTTTCTAAAATGCTTTAATTGGGTGTGAGTGTAAAATTGTAAGAATTTTGTGTATCTGATACTTCATGACCTGTGTCATGCACGTGTGCAGCATGCTTATGTAGTGAAAATGGCTACATTCACAGTTTTTACACTAGTCTGTTTGAATGTATCTGGTGCCAACTTTGTCTGAATACAAATACTTACTAGTTGTTGATGTCGTTCTCTCCTATACTCTCGAGCTCTTCCTTGGTAACTTGCAGGTTCCCGGGAAAGCGCGGGTTACGCCGGTGGAAGTCCAGTTTTGTGATGAGCAGCTGGCAGTACAGCTGGATCAGCTTGCCGTAGCCTTCTCGGAGATGGACCTGTAATCGACATCACCATGTTAAGAACATCAGGTAATGTAACTAACGCTTTTCAGTCTGTGGAAGACACTGACTATAACACAACACTATAATAACATACCTGTAAAAAATATACAACTACAAGAACATCCTCAGATTCTATCAAATCACTTGCGTAATATTGTTTATGTTCCTTAATGATTGAGAGTTGGTGATATTATGAACAAATAAAAATAAACAATGCTATTCAACAGTCACCCTATTACCTCATAGAAATGTTTTGTATACTTATCTACGCAGCTAATGAGCAGTCACTCGCCTTCAACAATTGCTTCCGGACTGTGGTCGTGAGGTTGCTCCGTATCTACGCACAGGAGTGAGTGGCACTGAACTCCGTTCCTTGGAGTGGGGAGGGTTAAGTTGCTTCTTCATGTTATAATGTATTTTTATGTATTAGGGAGCAATGCAAGTTATAATGATTTGATTAAATAAAAGTACGGAATCAAATTAAAGAGCATCTTACAAGATGTTTTTAGTGATAAATAAAAACCTAAAAGACTTAGACTTAGACTCAGACCATTACCTATCTCTGGTAAAAACCATCCTACAACCACTGAGAAGGCCACCGAATGTCAGCAAAAAGGCTAAAATACCGAAGTTCAACATCCTCCGAATGTGCGATGAAGACTGTGATGTCAAAGTCGCTCTGAATGAAAACGCACAGAAGCAAGGGTGGCCCAACCTACAAAGAGCTCTACTGGACGCTGCTCAGAAGACCATGCCTGCCTCATCCAACAAAGGAAAACATCCATGCTGGACCACTACATGTGACCGTGCTAGATGCAGAACCTGGGTCACGTGGAATCAATGCAAAAATGAGGCTAACTACCAGGCCTTCCTTACTCAAAGGAAAATAACTGCCAGTATAGTACGACAGGCTAAGAGGAACCATAACAAGGTTCTAATACAACAGGCGGAAGAGGACTTTAAGAGGCACAACTCAAGAGATTTCTACAGCGAGCTCAGAAAACAGACAACGAAGTACACAGCTCCCAACCTTCATCTTCGTGGACCTGATGGGAAACTTCAGTTCAACAACAAGGGTTGTACCAATACTCTTGCAGGGTATTTCAAACAGCTCCTCAATGCAGAGGAACCTAAAGAGAGACTCGCATTCTCTGAGCCTCTTTCCAGAAACCAAGACTCCACACCGCCAACCATTGAAGAAATAAGAGAGATTATCAAGAGCCTAAAGAACAACAAGGCCTCAGGTGAAGACTGTATAGTAGCAGAGATGTGGAAACGTGCTGACGAACAATCCATGCAAAGCATCCATCAGATCATAGAGGATATTTGGGCAACAGAGACCTTACCTGAGGAATGGACCTCAGCGGTGATCCATCCTCTACACAAGAAAGGTCGTAAGATAGACCTCAACAACTACAGAGGCATCTCTCTAATATCTGTTACAAACAAGATCTTTTCTAAAGCCCCGCAAACCAGAGTGGTCAGTCAACTGGAATTCCAATTAGGTGAATATCAGGCCGGTTTTCGCGCAAAATAGATCTTGCACAGAGCAGATACAGAACCTCAAGACAATCCTGAGATACAAGAATCATGGCGGACACAAATGGGTAGTCATACTAGTGGACTTCAAGAAGGCATATGATTCAATAGATAGGCAGACCCTCTTCTCCACCTTATGGGAATTAGGCCTGGATGAGAAGACCACCACACTAATCCAGGCTACGCTGAAGAACACCACCTCCAAAGTAAAGTTTAGAGGTGAGCTCTCAGAGAGTTTCTCTATTCAAATGGGAGTTAGACAAGGTGATGGAATTTCTTGCATTCTCTTTAATTGCGTTCTAGAGAAGATTATCAGGGAATGGACTGCCACATTACCTCCAGAAAGTGGACTGAAAATTGGCTACAAGAAAGATAATCTCAGTGTACCTTCCCTGGCCTTTGCTGACGACCTCACCTTATTAGCCAACAACATAGAAGAAGCTACTCACCAGCTACAGAGCCTCTATGAAATAGCAGCTAAAACCGGCTTCTTGAGGGTCAATATAAAGAAAACTGAGTTCATGACTAACATAAAGGGAGTCCCACATACTATGCCATTGAAAAACACCACCATTCGTAAGGTTCCTACAGTGAAGTACCTAGGGGAGTGGATTTCAGCAACCGAGAATGACACATTAGCAATAGACACCAGATGCACCAAGTTGGAAAGGATCTACCATACCTGTAAGAGCATCTATACATCCAAGTGCCTCTCTAAGAACCTTAAACCCCAACATTACAATTCAGTAGTAAGACCGTCCATACTGTACGCCTCTCAGTGTCTTCTGATGAACAGAAAAGGTCCAGTGAGGAAGCTAGAGCTCAAGGAACGAAAAATACTAAGGAGGATTTTAGGACCAATAAGAGAAGGGGATGGTACCTACAGGATAAGGCACAACAATGAGATCTACGATCATCAAGAAGACATAGTTACATCCATGAGGAAGAGGCGATTGACTTTCTATGGGCATTTGACTTGTATGAGTACTTACAGACTTGCCAGCAACATCTTTACCACTATAGGCAGAGGGAAAGCGTCCAAAAATAAATGGATCACCACAGTGAAGTCCGACTTAGAACAGCTGGGGATTTCAGAACAAACCATACAGGATCGTGTATTATTCTGGCAGTTGACCTTTCAAGGTGTCTTTCCAGAGTCTCTCACCAGCAGACAGAGTACAGCCACCACCCGACCAAAGTGGACCGAGGAAAGGAAACAAGCACACAGCCAGAAGATGAAAGCTTTCTGGGTGAAGAAAAAACAGAATTTCCATACAAGGAGTCGAAACGAGCCCCATGGTCCTCAGTACGCCCAAATGACAAGAAGCAGAAGAAGAAGAAAAACCTAAAAGAACATATCAGATCATCATGACATTTTTATCTTTAAATGCAAAATTCGGTGCGTGAATTCCGAGATTTACTAAAGATAAGAATATTCTAACCCACATTCCAGACATTTAAGTCAGGGATTCCTGTGCAATTCATTAAGCACTAATGCAAAAAGTGTAACTGTTGTCCACATATTAAGTAGCATGAAGTAGGGAGAATATTTTAAAATGTATATGACCATTCAGGTCTGTTTTACTAGAATTTTTGCGATGTAAATTTTGATTGCTTCTTTAATATTCAAAGATTTACTTTTATTTTCGATGTGTAAAATGTTTAGATCTATGTTGATGTCTGAAGTGGTGTGAACTGTCATGTGCCCTCGAAGGATGAATGCCAATTATATCTGATGACGTTGGTGATCTTTGTATTTTGTGTGGAAATTACGTCTTGGTTGTCGTATATATGTGGCAATGCAGTTATGTTCTTGGCAATTGAGTTCATAAACCCCTGACTTGGAAAAAAGTCTTTCTTGCTTATGGTTGCATTTGCTGATGTGTCTTTGCAGTGTGTTATTTTTTAACTTGTTTTTCATCCACTCATAATTCCTTTTTCTCATTATAGATGTTACACACGTTTTAATCCATAGTACTGATGGTCTCACTACACTCCTCAGCACAGTGTTTTCATTTTAACAGTCAGCAAGTTTTATTTGACAATTCAAGAACGATCTATTAGATGAGAGGACTTTGTACCTCAATAGGTTTTTAATTCACTAATTGATGATCACTGTCACTTCACTTCACTTCATTACGATTTTTAATTTGTTTGTGTATTATGTAATTACTGTTCTGCTACTGAAGATGGCCTTGAGATTAGGCTGAAACATGTATAGACTTTGCTGCATCTCACAGATGACTTAATTTGTATTGATAAGGAGGATTTTATAAATATTTTCATTTGTAAAGTGATAACCGTTAATACGGAATGAGATTTATAACTTGCAATGGTAATGCCATCCAGGCTGGTAAGAAAGGAAACCTATATTGTAATGTGAAGATAAAGGTTGCCAAATTAGGTAAAGATTTATGTTTTTTAAGAAAATGCTTAACCAATGATGTCACACCTAATTTTTTAAAATTTACTAAGAAAACTCAGAGACACGGCTAAAACCTGCGCGATTCAACGAAAAACAGATAAAATTTGGATAAGAGGAAATTAAATTCCTACAAAAGAAAAAAAGCTCTTTTTAATAATAATCTTTACGACACTCGTTTAGAAGTCTCGACCTTATTATGTCCTCTCGAATGGACTTCTTTTCAGGCTCACGTCACCAATAGACTCGATAAGGTTTTACTGAAAAAAAAAAAGCACTTTTGATAAGAAGTGGGATAACTTAATAAAAGCTTCCCACAATATCCCAAACATGCAGAATTACATGTAATTGAACGTTTTTCACCCGCCGGTAGTGAACCTCAGTCAAGTTGACCTTGATCCTAAGGACCTCAAGATATTGAATAAGGGACCAAAACATAACTGGGATACGTACTTCAACCATGACAATTTAATCATTACGTTGGCTGAATCTGAATTAGCAGTTAATAGGTTACCTACAGATGTTCAAAATGAGGTTAGATATGAAGTTAAGCGAAAGTTACTTTCTTCTTTCTATCAGAAACATACCAGTACTGGCAAACCCAATAAAGAACAAGTCACCAACATACGCAATCTCAAAGAGAAAATTAAAGATAACAAATTAATAGTAACTAAAGCAGATAAAGGTAATGCTACTGTAGTTATGGAGAAAAGTGACTACGTAAATAAAGCACAATCCTTCTTTACTAACAATAACTTTAATGAAATAGAAAAAAGATCCTACTAAAAGAATACAAAGAGAACTGAAAGCTTTATTAAGAACCTTTTATTCTTGTTTAATGACCTAGAAAAAATCAAAATTGATCATCATAAATCCCAAGTTACCTACGGCGAAAGCATTACCGAAGATTCACAAGGCAGATGTCCCCATAAGGCCCGTTATAAACTTCAGAAGTAGTCCGATGTACAAAATGTCCCAATATATTCACAATTTTCTTAAAACACATTATTTCTTTCAAGCTAACACGTCAGTTAAAAATTCTCTGGATTCTACAATAGAATTTAAAATCTCACGTTACCGAAACATTACACCCTTCACTCCTTTGACATAGTCAATATGTACGCCAATGTACCCGTCAATAAAACCATTGAAATAGTAAAAAACAATCTTTCCAAATTCAGTAAATTGACTATAGGGGAGATAAGAGTTTGTTCAGATCCTCAAGTTTACATTAAATAATGGTTTCTTCACTTTTAATAACATCATATACCAACAGAAAGGTCTTCCTATGGGGTCACTGGCCTCGGGAATCCTCGCTGATATTTACGTAGATTTCCTTGAATACATTCATATTACAGGTAAAATTATCAAACACTGGACTCGGTACGTGGATGATACTTTTATTATCCTGGATTCTCACATTACTGATAGCAACACCGTTCTTGAATTACTTAACTTGGATCCACACATAAAGTTTGCGATAGAATCCGAGAACAACATTTCCCTTAATTATCTTGATTTAACTTACTCGCAATCAGAATAAAACCCTTTCTTTTAATATTTACAGGAAGCCTATTCACACAATAAACAAAATCCACCAAACTTCTCTACACCCAGGGACACAGAAGAAGACAGCTTACAATAGTATGATTTTCAGAGCTCTTAATGTTCCTTTATCCCGTAAGAATTTTAGAAAGGAAATCGACACCATTTATGCAATAGCCGAAGGTAATGGTTACAGTAAAACTTTCACGAACAAAATTCTCAATAAATTTAAAAATAAACCCAAGACCACCTTAGAAAAAGAATCTTCCCCTAAAGAGAAGTTTGCCATATTCACCTTTAATAATAATAACATATATCCTATTTCAAACATCTTTTAAAAAACACAGGTTAAAAGTAGCTTTCAAGATCGTTCACACCAATGCAAAAACTTTTTTTTATTCTCATACTGTCAACAGCAACAAAAAATTTTCAAACTCTGGGATATACAAATTAAAATGCCAATCATGTCTTTCTACGTATATTGGGCAAACAGGCCGCAGCTTCAATGTAAGATACTCCGAACACCTCGATGCCCTAAAGTACAATCGCTACTCAGCCATGAGCGAACATTGTAGAGAGAAAAATCATAAATACACAACAATTGGTCAAGATTTTAAGATCCTGTATTACGAACAGAAAGGTCCCTTACTTAATATACTAGAGAATATTTATATAGATATCGACCAACATAGCAATCCCGTGTACAACTTCAATGAAATCAATGAAAAGAAAAATATTTTATTGGAAACCTTTGTCCTGCTCATCTGTGAACAATTCATTAAGAAAAACGAGTTTCACTACCAACATTCTAGAACAAGACCCACCCTTCAATCAACACCCTCCTCCCATGATTCACATCGTCCCTTTCTCCTCACCCCTCCCCCTCCATTCCCCCTCCCAACCACATCGACACAGATACACAGTAAGCACCACACAGGCTTAGTTGACAATGTGACTTGAGGCTGACAAGGTCATCTCCATTTTATTATTTATAAGTTTCATTTTCCGTATTGATTGGATTCAATGTATAGACAAGAAAAGTGTTCCACCGATCAATACTTATTTATTGTGAATGGATTATTACACTAGTACCGGTTTCGTCCTTTTATGGCCATCATCAGCTAGTACATAACATTTATAGTCATTAGACAAATCACAATGATGTTACGTTAGGTCATCTGGATGTCTAATGGAAAATGGAAATAAAATATACTGCAGTATTGTTAGGTTAAAATATTTGTGATTAAAGGTGGTGGTGATGGTTACAATAAACTAAAATCTATTGAGTGTACATGGATATGAGTAAATTAAACACATTAAAACATATAGGCCACAGTATAAAACACTTAAAAATTTAACACATTAAAACATAGTATATAAAATGTCTATTAAAATTTGAGTTCGTGTTGCGTAGCATTCATCTTCAATCTTCTTGTGGTTCTTGTGCTGATTTAGTTGTATAAGGTGATCATGGAGAATGTTCTATGGCTGATATACGTTATATTGATATGTGGTAAGAACTCTCGTCATTAAAAATTTTGAAAATGTTTTTGAATACTGTGCAATCCAACTATTGATGTACTTCAGTAAGATTTTTTATATATAAACTGTGAGACAGGGTTTAATTTTGGAGTAGAACAGAACTCTCTTTACAGAAAATCCCATACGATATACGAGACGAAGTTAGACACGAAATCAGTAGAAAGATCCCACAATACATCAATAACATTTACAATAATAACTTAAACATGAATACCACCAATAAATCGAACCTAAACAAACTCAAAAACAAAATAAAACAGAACAGTCTACTAATAACAAAAGCCGACAAAGGCAACACTACGGTAATTATGGATAAGAATGAATACATAACGAAGACTAAAGAATGTTTCCAAGACAACACTTTTTCAATTAAATGCCGAAATCCAACTGATAACATACAAAGGAATTTAAAAAATCTGCTCAAGAACACACACTTTCTTCTCACCGAAACAGAATCTGCTAAACGTATAAATATGAACCCCCAATTACCATCCGCAAAAGCTTACCCTAAAATACACAAAGAAAATGTACCCATGAGACGGATTATAAACTATAGAGCCAGTCCAACCTATAAATTATCACAATTCATTCAAAAAAAATTGAAAAAGCATTATTCATTTTTAGCAAACAAAACAATACAAAACTCAACAGATTTTTGCAACAGAACCAAAGAACTAAAGATCGAACAACATCATACCCTTGTTTCTTTTGACATAACAAACATGTACCCTAACATTCCTATCAAACAAACAATCAAAATAATAGAATATAATTTAAGAAACCATAGCAACTTGAGCACCTTAGAAATAGAAGAGTTCATGAATCTACTTGAATTCGCCATAAATAATAACTACTTCAGATTTCATGATACCATATATCAGCAACAAGGTCTACCTATGGGATCTCCTGCCTCTGGAATATTAGCAGAAATATATAAGACCACCTAGAACACACGTCAAGCAACAAAATAGATAATATATATTTTTGGTGCAGATTTGTCGACGATATCTTCGTAATTATAGATAATAGATCCACTGACGCAGATACTTTACTAGACAAACTTAACACTTTGGACCCCCAAATTAAATTCACTAAAGAAACCAAAAATAACCGTATTTTAAATTACTTGACAATAACCAGACACGACAACCACTTATCTTACAAGATCTACAGGAAACCGACATACGCTTTAAATACCATAAAAAATGACCATTCATCCTAACACACATAAAAGAGCAGCCTATTATAGCATGATATACAGAGCTTTTAATATCCCAATGACAACAGAAAATCAAAATAATGAATTAAAATCAATCCACGATATAGCCAAACATAACGGATATAGCAAAGAAATGGTCAACAAAATCATTCACAAAATAAAATCCCAACCTAAAACTAAATTAACTAAAACAGCCAAACCCAAAAAAGATTATGTCCTATTTACCTTCAACGACACCAATATATATAACTAATATTTTTAGGAAGCACAACCTGAAAATAGCATTCAAAACCACACACAACAGCACCAACACTATACACAACACCAAAACAGTCAATAATAATAATAATAATAATAATAATAATAATAATAATAATAATAAATACAACCAATCAGGTGTCTACCGTATCAAATGTAACAACTGTGACACAAGTTATATTGGACGTGCAGGCAGAAACTTCACCATCCATTACAATGAACATACAAATGCAGTAAAACACAACCATTTCTCATCAATAGGCCAACATGTAAAAGAATCTAAGCATAGTTTCACAGACATCAATAACGATATGACAATATTAAAAATAAACTCTAAAGGCCCCCTGCTCAACATAACCAAAGATTTCTATATTTCTCTGGACCAATACGCTAATCCCAATCATAATATTAACGACATTACAGAGAAAACCAGCATCATCTTTGATAAAGCCATTCCTGGATTAAAGAACGACTATCTCAAAATAATAAACACATGCCCTAATGAACCGACTAATCACAAGCCCGAACCCGCCCCTACCTCCACAATAGCCACTCCTTACTCCTCCACCTATTCCTCCCCACAGCTAACATGAGCCCCAGACGTACTCGTAGTAGAACACAGCAAGTCTCCAGACATATCGGTACACAACCTCCACAATAACAATAGTAAGTACTCTTTTCATTTTCATACATACATCGGACATTCCTTCATACGCACACTATACTTACATTAGCTTATCTTTACAGATAACCACATAACGAGCATACACGAGAGAGGTGTCGCCACCAACTGCTCCAAAATTAAACCCTGTCTCACAGTTTATATATAAAAAAACTTACTGAAGTACATCGATAGTTGGAATGCACAGTACTCAAAAACATTTTCAAAATTTTTAATGACGAGAGTTCTTGCCACATATCAATATAACGTATATCAGCCATAGAACATTCTCCATGATCACCTTATACAACTAAATCAGCACAAGAACCACAAGAAGATTGAAGATGAATGCTACGCAACACGAACTCAAATTTTAATAGACATTTTATATACTATGTTTTAATGTGTTAAATTTTTAAGTGTTTTATACTGTGGCCTATATGTTTTAATGTGTTTAATGTACTCATATCCATGTACACTCAATAGGTTTTAGTTTATTGTAACCATCACCACCACCTTTAATCACAAATATTTTAACCTAACAATGCTGCAATATATTTTATTTCCATTTTCCATTAGACATCCAGATGATCTAACGTAACATCACTGTGATTTGTCTAATGACTATAAATGTTATGTACTAGCTGATGATGGCCATAAAAGGCCAAAACCGGTACTAGTGTAATAATCCATTCACAATAAATAAGTATTGATTGGTGGAACACTTTTCTTGTCTATACATATAGAAGGTCATCTCCATTCGAGACAACAATTTATATTTACAAGTAAGTTAAATGAGTTTTCTTTTTGTACCGGTACATTTAACTTGTTTTTCATCCACTCATAATTCCTTTTTTCCATTACAGATGTTACACACGTTTTAATCCATAGTATTGATGGTCTCACTATACTCCTCAGCACAGTGTTTTCATTTTAACAGTCAGCAAGTTTTATTTGACAATTCAAGAATGATCTATTAGATGAGAGGACTTTGTACCTCAATAGGTTTTTAATTCACTAATTGATGATCACTGTCACTTCACTTCATTACGATTTTTAATTTGTTTGTGTATTATGTAATTACTGTTCTGCCACTGAAGATGACCTTGAGATTAGGCTGAAACATGTATAGACTTTGCTGCATCTCACAGATGAATTGATTTGTATTGATAAGGAGGATTTTATAAATATTTTCATTTATAATGTGTTCATTCTAAAAGCTACTCTTTGACCTTGTTTTTTGAAAATGTTAGCTATTTTGTATTGTTAACGTAGTTGAGAACAATAAATTTTTCTTTTTGTTTTCCCTTTGTTTATTTAATAGTTTATCTACAGTGTCGGGAGGGTGGTTGTTTTCTTTTGCAATTTGTTGCATCATTTGTATTTCTTCACTCAAATTCATTGTACTTATTGGTACGGAAACTGCTCTGTGAGTCACTGTATACTTTGTGTTTGTATTGGTGGTTCGAATTGTTGTCAATAGTGTGTGATGTCTGAGTGGGCTTTGTGTATATTTTGTATGACAGGCTGTCATTATTAAACGTCATTACATTGTCATAAAGACTCAACCGGTATCGATAGGTGGTTTCAATAAATTAATGTTTAACATTTAATAACTGAACTTCAATACAGTCAATATGAAAATAATCACTTTAATAGGTTGACATTATTCGTACTGATTACGATATCCCCTCCACAAGGAGCAGAGTCGATAATAAAAGCAATCTTCAAATAATAAAGAAACAATCCAAATTGAAAAAGCAAAAAATGCTAACCAAGCCAACCTGAATGATACACATCTAAAATCCCCTCCCCACTTTTTGCCCTACTTAACATCCAAACAACATTTACACTCTTTGAATGAGTGCGTAATGAATCCCACAGGCGGAAATCTGACTTAAATGCCTGGAATGTGGGTCAGGATATTCTTATCTGTAGGTAATTCTCTGAATTCTCAAGATGGATTTTTAGGTTATTATTTATCACTAAAAATGATGTCTTGTAGGGTACATTTTCAATTCTATACTTTATTAAATCAAAATAATTACATTCCATTTACTCCCTAATACACGAAAATACATTATAACATGAAGTAGCGCCGGGCTGTGTGGATCAGACGGTTGAGGCGCTGGCCTTCTGACCCCAACTTGGCAGGTTCGCTCCTATTATTATTATTATTATTATTATTATTATTATTATTATTATTATTATTATTATTATTATTATTATCATCCTATTAGAGGACTTCAATGCCTAACTAGGAAGAGAAAAGAAATATCGAGATATCATTGGGAAATGGTCTCCACATAAACATACAAATAAGAATAGTCAAAGACTTGTGGGAGGATATCAGTAGACAAATAAATTTGGATGGTGTCTTTAAAAGTAGGAAAGATCACAATATGAAGATAAAGTTGGAATTCAAGAGGACAAATTGCAGCAAATATTAGTTTATAGGAAGGGGAGTTAGGGATTGGAATAACTTACCAAGGGAGATGTTCAATAAATTTTCAATTTCTTTGCAATCATTTAAGAAAAGGCTAGGAAAACAACAGATAGGGAATCTGCCACCTGGGCGACTGCCCTAAATGCAGATCAGTAGTGACTGAGTGATTGATTGATTAATTGATTGGACTTGTTGAACTCTGCAGAGAACACAAACTAATCTTAAAGTCCACCTACTTCAAAAGAAGGCCCAACAAACTTAAAACTTGGAAACATCCTGATTGGAGAAAAGGGTAATGGCAGCTGGATCACGTATTTATGGACAAAACCTTCCACAGAGAAATCTACAATGTTAAAGTATTAAGAAGAGTAGATATAGGTTCAGATCATTACATAGTCAAAATCAAAATTAAGTTCACACCACTAAAAAAGAAGAAAAAAATGCAATAAATGAAAGAGGAACTTTGATCCACACCAATTAATTAGGAATGTAAAATATAGAGAAGTCACACAAAACATAAAACTGATAGATAACTTAGAAGAACTGGTTCCAATTCTCAGGCAGCAAGCTGAAAATTTAGTCCCATTGAACACACGTAAAAGACATGCCTGGTGGAACTCAGAATGTGACAAAATTCATGAAGAAAGACATCAGGCATGGTTAAAATTTCAAACACACAGAACAGAAGAAAGTGCAACCAACCTCAAAAATATCAGGAAAAAGTTCACACAAATTATCAGGCAAACCAAGAGACAATCACAGAAAGATCTAATCAACTTGATAGAAGAAAACTACCACAAAAAAAAATTCCAGAGACTTTTACAAAATGTTTGGAAGACAAGTACAAAAATTTGCCCCTCCCACATTAATGCTGAAAAGTGAGGATGGAAAAACGACACACAATGACAAAGAAAATGCCGAAGTCATGGCAAAAGCATTCATTAAACTTTTGAATTGTGAAGAACCCCAGGAACTTTTAGCAATTAATACAGACACGCCCATCAAAACCCCGCCTGAACTCATAAATCCCGCAACAATCCAAGAGGTGGAAAGAGCACTCAAAGAGTTGAAAAATTATAAGGCATGTGGAAAAGACCAAGTTTTCGCAGAAATGTGGAAATATGCCAGTGATACAGTTCGAACATCCTTACACATGGCCCTAACAAAAATCTGGATAACAGAAAAGTTACCCAAACATTGGACCACAGCCATAATCCACCCACTCCACAATAAAGGAGATAAAAACAATCCAGATAATTACAGAGGTATCTCGCTCTTAGACTGCACATACAAGATTTTCTCCAGAATCCTATACAGGAGAATCAGAGAGCAACTACAGGAAGAATTAGATGAATACCAAGGAGGCTTCAGACCTTGAAGAAGCTGTGCAGAACAAATCATCACTTTAAAATTAGCCATAGCATATACAAGAAGCAAAACAAACCGCTTGCAATAACCTTTGTGGACTTTAAAAAATCTTACGACTGTATCCATAGACCTCCAATGTTGAAAATTTTAAGAAATTTCGGGCTCCATCCAAAATTAATCAAATTGATCGAACTCACCTTAACCAACACTAAATCAAAAGTCAAGTTCAGAGGGGAATTCTCTGAGCCATTCATCATAAAAGCAGGCTTGAGACAAGGAGGTTGCTTGTCACCACTGCCGTTCAACTGTGCCTTGGAATATATAATGAGGGAATGGTACAAGAGTAACCCAAAGAACATCTGAATTGGAAGACCCAAAGACAACATAAGTTTAAATTGCCTAGGTTTTGCCGATGACCTTGCTCTCTTGTCCAACAATATTCAGGAAACCAGACAACTTATATGGGAAATAGCACAGAAAATTGGTCTTGGAATATCTTTTGAAAAGACAGTAATCATGTTTGCTGACCCACCACTCATAAACAAAATTGCCATAGGAAACCAAGAAATCAAAATTGTAGATAAATTTAAATATCTGGGAGAAATCATAACATATAACCTCAATGAAAAGCCAGCATGGCATAACAGAATAAATAAACTGACCAGAGCACACAATATGTCGCCAAGAATACCTACAACAAAAAGGGCCTTTCAATAGCAACAAAATTAAAACATTACAAAACAGTCACTCAACCAAAAATAGCATACGCAAGCGAAACCATCTTCAAAACAACTAACACTGCACAAATAGACAAACTACTCAAGATAGAGAGAACGTGCATCAACAAATCATACCAAAGAGATGGACACTGGAGAGTAGCTTCTAATGAAACAGTCTACAAGGAAATAGAACCAGTAATGAGCTCAATCAGGAAGAAACACATTTCATTTTTTGGACATCTAATCAGGACACCAGAGACCAGGATCATCAGGAGAATAATAGAAAAATTGTGGAATAGTAAGTGCAACATTAAGTGGATTACAGAAATCAAGGAAGATCTGGATGAACTACAAATTACAGTGGAAGACCTAAGAAACAGAACCAACAAAACTCAAGAAACTCACAGACAAACAAACCAGAATGCAAATCAGAATCAACAAACAGACAATAGAAAGGGTGATTTCCGAGGAAGAAAGAAGGATAAGATCAGAGAGAATGAAGAAGTACTGGGCTGACAGGAAAATGAAAAATTCTTTGTATAAAGTTGTCTAGAGTGGTCGAATGAAGGCCATAAAATGTAATAATAATAATAATAATAATAATAATAATAATAATAATAATTACGGAGTTACACGTGGAGTAGAAGAGGTTAAAGAAGGTGCCGAGGTGAATGGTTTTAACTACAATGTCAAGAAAAGAATTTAAAACTTAAACTGAAGGTTATATTTTCTTAAATAACAAAATTTTCATAACAATGAAATGTCAGGTACACTGACGAATTCTTGACAAGACAAGAAATCCAAAATTTAGTGACTGTTTAAAAAAAAACTGGGCTTTAGGCCCCTCGCTTTACAGTTCTTGAGCTTCTAGCTCAAATTTACAAAAAGCACAAATTTACTCAATGGCAGAAATCCCTCAATACATGGAGCGCTTGCTCCCAACTCACAATATCAAGCCTCCCAGAGGCACTTGTACAACACTAGAAAAAAGTTGACGTGCTCTCAGTTCTCCAAGCCTTTTCAAGGCGATATCAGAAAATTACAATCACTCGCCATCAAGGCACAACTTACAAATTTGAAACAGAGGTATCTAGTACCCAAACTATTGGGCCATTGTGGAAAGAATGAGGGTAAGTAAATGGCCAGAAACACAAATTGACTGGAGGCATGTACTTGCACTCCTAGAAAAGAATTCTTAAAAGCGAAAGGGCCCTAGGCTATGAAACAGAGGCTATTTCCAAACTGTGGAGGTGACTCATATGAGAATAAATTAAGACATTACAGACAGGAAGGAAACCAGTTACAAAACGTAGTCACCTCAAACCAATATGAAGGGGAGCTCGAGAGGGTACATCACTCACTATCCCCGATTTACAGTTGAAAGATTTTATGAAGTTTTTACATTAACTGGCAGAAAGTTACATTTGTAGGAAAACTAGGTTACATAGTTAATTATTCGGACCTTTCCCAAAGGTTCAACAGCAGAGCTAGCAAGGAATAAAGATGTTATGTGGCCATTACCTTGTCGGTACACACACACACACACACACACACACACACACACACACACACACACACACACACACACACACACACAAGGTTAGATGACAATCAATTGGCCAAGAGACGAGAAAATCCGCAGTTTATAAACCCTCGGGGAGAGTTCGAGACCTTTCATGAATAAACCAGCCACACCCTCTCAATTTATTGGTCAGTTTGAAAGCTTACACTCCAAATCGAAGAAGAAGGCTGGGATTGGTTAGATTCAAAACTGGCGGAAAGAAAAGATAAATATTGCCAACCCAAAAATAAATGAACATCAATTAGTAAAAAAAAAAAAAAAAAAACCCTTATGAATACAAAACTTCAAAAGTTAAAGAAAGTCCAGACTTCTTGATGAATGACAAACAAAACAAGTAGAAATTCACACAGTACAGGAAACTTCACAATAACAAAATTATATCAGATTTTAGAGGTGACATCTTCAGAGTAAAGTTCTAACTTGTTGTATTATTGGTTTCACCTTTGGTAGATAGAGGAGTTCTTTTGGGCGCAGGATTTAAATACGCGACGTTAGTGTGTACCTCACGGTACAATTATAATTATAATAATAAAATTATTATTATTATTATTATTATTATTATTATTATTATTATTATTATTATTATTATCATGAAGTAGCAACACAACCCTCCCCTCTCCAATGGGCAAAAGCAGGATTCACAACACTACCCTCACTCCCCAACTTCCCCTCCCCGCTCCCAGAAGCCACATAAATTTTCCACTCGCCCCTCAGCAATCTCACGGAGAGCGACTACTCATTAGCACCGTACAAAACATTTCTATAAGTGAATAGGGTGACTACAATAATTATTTTTATTACTTGTTCATAACATCACCAACTCTCAATCATGAAGGAACGTTAAGAATATTACATCTGATTTACACTGACTGAGCAAATGTCATGGGATAACGGAGAGCTGATGCGCAGATGTGTTGTCTGCGCACCACACGCCCCCTGTACCAGCGGTAGTTGTATAGGAGACCTTGTGAGCAGTGGCTGTGCATGTGACAGATGTAACATGGAACGTCGTCGTGAGATGACACCGTTCGAACGGGGTATGGTGGTCGGTGCCCGACGGATGGGAAGTGTGATTTCGGAAGTGGTGCGGGAATTCGGCTTCACACGATCAACCGTGTACAGGGTGTATCGTGAATGGTTGAATGCGGGTGTCACCGTCCACAACAGACGAACGACCGGCCGTCCAGCCACCCTCGATGACCGTGACCGGCGACATCTGAGACGGATTCTCAATAGTGACAGACGGGCAACCGTGCAACAAATCACGGCTCAATACAACCACAGGCCGTACAAGACACGTCTCCCAGTGGACAATCCGTAGGAACATGGGTTCTATGGGGGTATGGGAGCCGGCGGCGCACACGGGTGCCACTGTTAACCCAACGTCATCGGGCACAACGACGCGCATTTGTCGCCAGTCACCAGGGATGAACACTGGAACAATGGCGTAACGTGATATGGTCGGACGAATCAAGATTTCAACTGCACCATGCCGATGGGAGGCACCGTGTATGGCACAGACCACATGAAGCGATGAATCCCGCCTGCCTCGAAGGTGTGGTCCAGGGCGCTGGTGTCTCTGTTATGGTCTGGGGTGCATTTTCCTGGTATGAAATGGGGCCCCTAGTTGTTCTGGAAGAGACTTTGAATGGTTCGCGGTATGTTGAGCTGCTCGGAGACCATCTCCACCCATTTTTGGCCTTCCAGCGCCCAGACGGTTCTGCGGTGTTTCAAGATAACGCGCAGCCACATCGCTCCTACGTCGCCCGGGAATGGTTCCAGGAACATGCAGCGGAGGTCCAACGACTGCCATGGCCTCCCAGGAGCCCCGATATGAACCCCATCGAGCATATCTGGGATGTCCTGGAACACAGGCTCCGTGCCATGGATCCTGCGCCCACGAACAGACCAGCACTGGCGGCCGCTCTGCAAACGATTTGGTGTCAGCTGCGTCCAGAGGACTACCAGGGACTTGTCGACTCACTTCCACGGCGTCTCACTGCAGTTCTCAGGGCTAGAGGAGGCCTCACACGCTATTAGGTGACTATCCCATGACATTTGCCAAGTCAGTGTAAAGTGATGTGATATAATCTGTGAATGTTCTCGTTTGTTTAATAGTATGTTACAGTGCTGTGTTATAGAGAGACTGAAAAGCGTTAACTAAGTCGACGCTGGAAAATATGGCTTCCATTGTAACAAAACATGAGACGACTGATGAATGTACGCACTAATGAGGTGATTAACCTGTGGGTTATGAGTCCCGGACACCATAATACGATATTTTAAACGTCATGGTCTTCTTGCAGGTATACTTTTCTCGGAAACAAGTGAATTTGTTGTATCGTATTCTGAAAATGAAAATAAAGTCGGCAACATATAGTCACACACTTTTAAACGACTATAGATGGCTAGATTTTAAACAATCTTGTCCGTACACTTAAAACTTTTGCATCACACTTTGTTTATACCACAGCATGTTGTAGGTTTCATGCAATTCCCGTCTTTATCGACGGTTACCAGACGTCCCATTTCTCTGGAGAAAGTCCCACAATTTTGTTTTATGACCAAGAGGAAAGCTGTCCTTGGAATGTCTGCGGATTTAATCGTTTGTCCCCAGAAAATGCCGAACTTTTAGTGTTCATTATTAGTATGGTTTTGCGTTAACAATTACAGTCTATGATTTCTTAAACTCGTGATCTTATTAAAAATACACGAGTAGTATTTCAGCGTAAACTGTGGTTGACAAGTCAATGTCGGTTGTTTATAGCGTATGCAATAGGCTAGGGTGCGGATGTTCAAGAAATAATCAATCAATCAATCCAATACTGATCTGCATTTAGGGCAGTGTCCTAGGTGGCAGATTCTCTATCTGTTGCTTTCCTAGCCTTTTCCTAAATGATTTTAAAGAAATAGGAAATTTATTGAACATCTCCCTTTGTAAGTTATTCCAACTCCCCTTCCTATAAATTAATATTTGCCCCAGTTTGTCCTCTTGAATTCCGACTTTATCTTCATATTGTGATCTTTTCTACTTTTATAAACGCCATTCAAACTTATTCGTCTACTAATGTCATTCCACGCCATCTCTCTGCTGACAGCTCGGAACATACCACTTAGTCGAGCAGCTCTCCTTCTTTCTCTCAATTCTTCCCAACCCAAACATTGCAACATTTTTGTAACGCTACTCTTTTGTCAGAAATCACCCAGAACAAATCGAGCTGCTTTTCTTTGGATTTTTTCCAGTTCTTGAATCAGGTAATCCTGGTGAGGGTCCCATACACTGGAACCATAGTCTAGTTGGGGTCTTACGAGAGACTTATATGCACTCTCCTTTACATCCTTACTACAACCCCTAAACACCCTCATAACCATGTGCAGAGATCCGTACCCTTTATTTACAATCCCATTTATGTGATTACCCCAATGAAGATCTTTCCTTATATTTTTTTGCTAGGGGCTTTACGTCGCACCGACACAGATAGGTCTTATGGCGACGATGGGATAGGAAAGGCCTAGGAGTTGGAAGGAAGCGGCCGTGGCCTTAATTAAGGTACAGCCCCAGCATTTGCCTGGCGTGAAAATGGGAAACCACGGAAAACCATTTTCAGGGCTGCCGATAGTGGGATTCGAACCTACTATCTTCCGGATGCAAGCTCACAGCCGCACGCCTCTACGCGCACGGCCAACTCGCCCGGTTTTCCTTATATTAATACCTAGATACTTACAATGATCCCCAAAAGGAACTTTTCACCCTATCAACGTAGTAATTTAAACTGAGAGGACTTTTCCTATTTGTGAAACTCACAACCTGACTTTTAACCCCGTTTATCAACATACCATTGCCTGCTGTCCATCTCACATTTTCGAGGTCACGCTGCAGTTGCTCACAATCTTGTAACTTATTTATCACTCTATAGAGAATAACATCATCCGCAAAAAGCCTTACCTCCGATTTCACTCCTTTACTCATATCATTTTTATATATATAAAAAAAACAAAGGTCCGATAATACTGCCTTGAGGAATTCCCCTCTTAATTATTACAGGGTCAGATAAAGCTTCATCTATTCTAATTCTCCGAGATCTATTTTCTAGAAATATAGCAACCCATTCAGTCACTCTTTTGTCTAGTCCAATTGCACTCATTTTAGCCAGTGTCTCGCATGATCCACCCTATCAATTGCTTTAGACATGTCAATCGCGATACAGTCCATTTGACCTCCAGAATCCAAGATATCTGCTATATCTTGTTGGAATCCTACAAGTTGAGCTTTCCTAAAACCGAATTGCCTTCTATCGAACCAGTTATTAATTTCACAAACATGTCTAATATAATCAGAAGGAATGTCTTCCCAAAGCTTACATACAATGCATGCCATGTCAATGCATGTCAATGTATGTTTTAACTAGACCAAAGAGGGCACCCGTCCATTAAATACCTCTAAATTACACCCTGAAATGGGCCGTTTGTTAAGAAGGCTCCTTCCTCTTCACCGCCACTAATTTTTAGAAGCATATATTTTCCAAATTATTGTAGCGAAGAGGGGGTTTTCTCCTCTGACTTGTAGGTACTCCACCTACAAGACAGATCGCTTTTTTCCCCCGCCAAAGCAATGATTGAGATTTTAAGACTCCTCGGCTATTCCTTGGAAACAGATGAGTAAAAGGGCATAGTTCACCCTGGGACTCTCCATTTCTTCGCCCACAATATAAAACTCAATGATAAATTTCGGTACCAAGCCACTCGGCGCTAGTAGTTTCAGCCTCCTATCAGAGATAGCGCCACAGTGCGCATTTTGTGCACTATCTTACTGCTATTATCAACAGATAGCGCAGAGAAGCGACGTCCGGCGCAGTGACGCACTTCCGGCTCTTCCCCCCTTCCCCTCGCCCCCCCCCCCTAACGGCGATAATAATGCAGTTCTACTACTTCCATACCCAATACATTGTAATTCATATATTTTTATTTCCAAGTACTTACTATGTTGTAAATAATGATCTGATACTCCTAGTTCTTATGTTACTGAGAACATAACCACACACCTCAAAGCAGCTTTCACTTCAAATGTATGATTGACACATTAACACGAAGTTGATATAACAAATTCCCTTCGAAAGCAAGACAGCAGAGCAAACCATATGCAAGAGGATGGGGTATCACATGAATATCCAAGTATCACATCAGAATTAAATGCACTGAGACAGGAAATATATAGAACTACATTAATAGAACCATTCAGCGTTCAGCCCCTGAGGTATACTCAAACAGGAAATATAGGACTGGCGAAGATATATTTCAAATAAACAAGCACATGAGCACTTGGAATTCAAACAACGCAAATACTGTGGCATCATGGGAACTATCGCTTAAAATCGCTATAAGTTCGAACAAGGTTAACTGATTGGTAAAGTCGGATTCAATGCAATCCAGGAATATTATCTCCATAATACTTGACGTGATACGGCTAATGCTTTGTTAGAAGGGCCCACTGATTGACGTTAGACGTGAAATACTTCACTTCGAGACAAACAGCTTTTAATTATTAATATCGCTCATTTCATGCCTACTTGCCTGCCATCTACAGAACCTTTCTACAACTATCTACACGTTCTGGATGATCTCCAGCGCCATCTAAAAACGGAGACGGAAACTACCTGAAGCAGCTACAGATTGGACAAGACTTTCACCGGGTGGAACTAGACTTAGGTTGAGACGCTTTTAGTGTTTGGGTAGAACGCGTGTATCGCCGGGAGTATTTAACCTTTAATGCCTCAGTTGACAGATAAAAGAGAACGTCACACGCATGGCGCGCTCTTGACGAGGACGTACGTGCCTCTCTCTCCGCTGTCACTCCCCTCGCCAGGCGCTCTGTACTTTCTAAGTGCTAGTCAGGCAGCTGTAATTGTTAGTACAGTTTCGAAAGAGCATTTATCAGAGCTGAGCACTTTCCAATGCTCACCTTTTTCAGGAGCTTTATTTCAGGAGGACCAGGATGACCACGGCGAACAGGAACATTTCCTATGGCATGGGGTTGGCGCGCGGAGTTATCTACAGTCGAGGGCGCTTCTAACGAACGCCACAATGGATGGAAGACAACCCAGAACCGAGGACACCGTCGCCACCGACGGAGCCGGAGCAGGAAGCGTCGCAGACCGAGGTGGAGACAGAGCCGTACAGGGACGGGTACGACCCCCCAACGGCTTTTACTTCTCCGAGGGCTACACGGATCCGGAGTACGAGGCGCTGCTCGTCTACTACAGGCTGCGTCGCCCTGTTCATTCCGAACAGGGCCTAGTCCTGGACAGAGTGCGAAACCCTCTCCACGGAGGCAAGAGGCTCCCGACGACCATGTCCGTGGAGAGCTTTCTACCAGGAGGCCTCATCATCAGGCATCACGACCAGGAGCTGATGCACGACGTGGAGAAGGAGCTCTCTACTGTTTCAGGTCGTCCGACTACCAGGGAGGGATGGCGTGCCAGGGACGATCGCCGGCGCCCTCAGGAGAGCCGAGACGAAGACCGGGGAGGCCATCACCCAAACGCAAAGGACGCTAAGGCATAGGGCGGTTAACACCGACCTAGTCCAAGCCACTCAGCCGGAGACCAGCGACGCCACCACGGAGGTGGAGCACGCCGCCCCCTGGCGCTGCGACTGTGCGACCAAGTCCGAGCGGCTCGGAACTGCGAAGTGGACGCAGACCACTCCTCTATGGACCACCTTCCCGAAGTGGACGCAGACCAAGGCCTACCAGGAAGGGCCTATCACCCGAGCGCAATCCAGTAAAGCGCTCCAGACGGCGGGCGGCACCAAGGCAGTAGAGGACGACGCCCCTGGCGTTCAGAGGCTGCCGTCCAGGCCCTGCCTGCCAGCGAGTCCGGCGAGGTGTAGACATCCATAAGCGCCCCACAGGACAGGGATCGCAATCAGGTGTCAGAACCGATCAACGCCACCGCCGCCAGCCAGGAGGAGGGCCACCAGAACGAGGCCTCTTCTCCAGTCAAGACACCCCCGGGGAGGAGACGATGCCGCCCCCGGACCAGGAGGAAGAAGACGACGCCGGGCCACCACGAGAGGGCCACCCAGCCACAACCTACGACTGTTCCTACGACAACAGTCGACCGAGGAGCCAACCAGGAGAGGATATCAGCGGGAAGCGGCAATCAGATGAGATCGAAAGGTCCCCCTCAGCAGCTCTTGCAGTGTTTCCGCTGCTTGAGGTGGGGCCACCGGGAGGAGAGGTGTGAGCTCTTAGTTAAGTGCAACCGTTGTGGGGATGATCACCACTACACGGCCTGCACAGCACTTAAAGAGGCGCCGGTGTGCGCCAACTGTGCGGGGGGCTACCCGGCCTCTCACCGCAGTTGCCCTGTGTATCGGGCCATGGCGCGGGCAGAGAGGAAGGAGGCCCGGCGTCATGACCTACCCCCATCCAGGAGGCCCCCGCCGGGGCGGGCTTGGCTTCATTCTCCCGGATCGGAGACTGGGTACGAGGGACCCCAAGGAGGCGGCACTGTGCGGCGGGCCCTAGTGGAACTTGACGCATGGCTCCGCAACAGGCAAGGCCCGCGCTAGTCACAGCAGTGCCCAGAAGGACTGATTCCCTGAAGAACTGGACTGGCGAGGAATAGGCTAATGACCTGTTCCCAATTAACGCAATTACCTGCACCTCTCCAGAACCACATCCTTGCATGTGCCACAGTATTTACAAAATGTCAGATTTTACATGTGGGCATCTTTCTATTTCCGCCTATGTGGTTTTTTCCTTACCCTTACTACCCGATTACACCGCTATTGATACCCACCACCACATCTGGCCTGGTAACATGCTGAGCATGGGATCAGGCAGACACTCCTGTAGTATCACTTCTCACTCTTCCGTGCTATCTCTTTTCTACTTAGAAATTAATAGCATGTCGGAGGCCATGTAGATTGAGTCGATGGTCACGCGGAGGGAACGGGCTTTGCCCTTCCCCCCCCCCCCCCCCCCCGAAAAATCTCGCGCGCTCAGTTGGAGGTTAGCTGTCGCATCGTGAGCAGTATAGAATAACAAATGTAATAATGGAAAAGAAATATTTTATTAGAATTCGGCAAAAGTGTGCGAAAGGAAAGGGAAAAGAAAAGTGAATGATGAAGGAATAAAAGAAATGAAGCGAAAAGCGCGTAATATGCGTTGATATGAGAAATTGAAACAGCAAAAACGATCTACAGTAAGTAACTATGTCTCTCATACCACAGACCCACGTACCAAGTTCTATTGAATAATATTTATTATCCCCATAATATTTGCCTTTTATTTCTAATAAGTAAGTCTACAAAGCCCTCACAGCCTAACGCTAATTTGATTTATTTCAGTCTTCGCATGTTAATTAGGCACGACCTGGACGTTTGTGAACATATTTCGCCTTATATTACCATTATTTATTGTTTTGCTCATATTTCGATCATTTCCGTCCTTGAAGGCCATATTTCGAAGGAAAAGTGTGATGACTGATGACCGATGTTGCTTGTGTAAATGTGTTTGTGGCGTTGTCACGAAACGCGAAGCTCAGGCCTCAACGCTCAATTGTTGACGCTGAGTTTAGAGGGCTAGTTTCAGAATAAGTTCCTTTAGACTTGAGGTGCGCGTATTCAGTTCCACTGGAATATAACCCTTGTTACGAGAGCAGCTCGTGATCACTTCAGGTAGCGCCAAAATTACCTTTCTGTGAGGCACCTCGCGAATATTCTGGTACACACCACCCGAGCTAGTGGCTTTACGTCGCACCGACACAGATAGGTCGTATGGCGACGGTGGAATAGGAAAGGCCTAGGAGTTGGAAGGAAGTGGTCGTGGCCTTAATTAAGATACAGCCCCAGCATTTGTCTGGTGTGAAAATGGGAAACCACAGAAAACCATCTTCAGGGCAGCCGACAGTGGGGTTCGAACCCACTATCTCCCGGATGCAAGCTCACAGCCGCACGGCCAACTCGCCCGGGAGTGTTGGAGTCTGTGTGAGAGCTGACATGAGGATACCTAAAAGCAATTGCGATAAAGAGTTCGGGAAGGAATGCTTCTCTACCGAAGGAAAAATCCTCTTCTGCAAAGCGTGCAAAGTTAAAGTCGCAATGCTGAGATGACGTCTGCAATCTACGGTACTGACCACAGCCCCTCTCGGTACTTCCTTGAAGGGGCTAGTGAATCAGACAACTTTTTGGGAGATGCAACCAGATAGCCACATCACCCTGGGCCGTGTGTCACGGTAGACATCCGGAACAGTTATTATCTAGGGGGTGTTGGGCAAAATCACCATATATGGTTTAAATAAACAATATTTCAATGCTTTAAGATTTTATTTATTTTGCTTATACTGTGTACGCCTATAGAGGGAACCATCGACTTCCCGTATGTACAAACAAAGGGCAAAGTGCACAATTGGCAACTGAAAATTTCGAAGTTATACATTAAAGGTAAGTTGATTGAAGCCATATTGAAAAACAAAAATGTGGATTATAGGTGACGTTCACAGGCTGCAGGTTCCCAATGAACCGCGTATTACAGATATGAGCATATGGCGATATCCGAAAATCCTGTCCTTTGCTACACTTAAGACTAGCACTTCCAACATTAGACCTCGATCTCATCAAGATAGTAAGGTATGGTTCGGTTTCTCAATCTTAACTTCTTCAGCCAGGCTCAAACTTGATAGTCGTACAATACACTATTATATATATTAGTATTTTTTTTAATATTTAGTCAGACTACTTGACAGATTCTTACGTGATATATAATAAACAAGTCACAATTATTCAAGATTTTAGGAATTGTGTGTTGGCAGCTAGGCCTACAATAATATTGATATTACTGTACAACACCCCACGTGGGAAATAAGAGTATACTCATTCTCTTGAATGCATGTCATGACTAGAGCCCGGAAGTTCAGACATTTACTTCTGCTAAAATAGGCAGCCAAATAAGCACTTCATATTTAGGAAATAGGCAGTAAAATAATTAAAATAGGCATTTATAATAACAATGGGCAAGAAAATGATGCTTTAATGTAAGCTACGTAATGCACGTCTGCATCCTATTTTTCTACTTAATCTCCTGTGGGTGGGGCACTCCTGCCTGTCGTAACAGGCAACTAAAAGGGGGATGAGGGGCTCTCAACTAGGGAGTGTGGGTTGGCGACCACGGTTCCCCTAGCTGATTCTGGCATTAGTTTCACTTATTTGTGTCAGGTTCCTCGCTCTTATCTTTCAAACCCGAACTCCCCCGGTCGACTCATGTTCTTTCAACCCCGACGGTGTTAAGTTTCCGAGGCCTAGGAAGTTTCCTTTCCCTTTCTTCTGCCGACATCTTCGTTTTTCGAAATGTCAGACCTCTTCCATTTTCCTTCGGATTAGTGTTAATGGAAGATGGTTACCAAGTTGTTGGTCCCCTTAAAATAATAACTACCACCACCACTTCATCTCACGCAGCAGGGTCGGGACCTGACAACCCTCTCGACCATTTGGTTTGTGGACTGCGTTTCCAGTAGAGATCTTGTTTAATATTAAAATATTGTTTGTGTAAATGTTATTTTTCATCTATTAAGTTAAAATGAAATTGTCTTTATTATTGACACAGGACATTGGAATCATTTTCTTTTTCTTCCACTGAATTATTTCAATATATAATGTACCCTTTAAATCCTTAGGGTTATCGGTGTAATAAATAACAGCAGAAAATATTCACAACACAAAAGGAGGGAAAAAAGGCAAAATAAACACTGGTCCTACCGTTCCCAAACGTGCAGAAACATGTTTGTCTATTCGACATTTCGATATAAGCACCCAATTAAAAATGGCATTTTGCCGAAGTTCCGGGCTCAAGGAGTCATCAAAAACCTTCAACATTACCATATCCTTGGTTACATCGTTTTACAACGTAATATCATCAAACAAATACATACATACATTACATTACATTACATTACATTACATTACATACATAACCATTGTAGACTTAGGCCTTTCAGCGTTCAGTCTGCAAGCCTCTGAGAATTTACTTAACGTCGCCACAATCCTCGATTTGAAACTAGTGCTGTGGCCTCATTTAGTTCTATACCTCTTATCTTTAAATCGTTAGAAACCGAGTCTAACCATCGTCGTCTTGGTCTCCCTCTACTTCTCTTACCCTCCATAGCAGAGTCCATTATTCTCCTAGGCAAACTATCCTCCTCCATTCGTCTCACACGACCCCACCACCGAAGCCGGTTTATGCTTACAGCTTCATCCATCGAGTTCATTCCTAAATGAGCCTTTATCTCCTCATTCCGAGTACCATCCTGCCGTTGTTCCCACCTGTTTGTACCAGCAATCATTCTCGCTACTTTCATGTCTGTTACTTCTAACTTATGAATAAGATATCCTGAGTCCACCCAGCTTTTGCTCCCGTAAAGCAAAGTTGGTCTGAAAACAGACCGATGTAAAGATAGTTTCGTCTGGGAGCTGACTTCATTCTTACAGAATACTGCTGATCGCAACTGCGAGCTCACTGCATTAGCTCTACTACACCTTGACTCAATCTCACTATATTACCATCCTGGGAGAATACACAACCTAAATACTTGAAAGTATCGACCTGTTCTAGCTTTGTATCACCAATCTGACATTCAATTCTGTTGAATTTCTTACCTACTGACATCAATTTAGTCTTCGAGAGGCTAATTTTCATACCATACTTATTGCACCTATTTTCAAGTTTCAAGATATTAGACTGCAGGCTTTCGGCACAATCTGCCATTAAGACCAAGTCGTCAGCATAGGTCGGACTGCTTACTACATTTCCACCTAACTCCCTGCTTTTTTATATCTTTCAGCAGATGATCCGTGTAAACTACGAACAGCAAAGGTGAAAGATGCCAGCCTTGTCTGACCCCTGTAAGTACCCTGAACCAAGAACTCATTCTACCATCAATTCTCACTGAAGCACAATTGTCAACACAAATGACTGATTGATTTTAATAATCTACCTTTAATTCCATAGTCCCCCAGTATAACGAACATCTTTTCCCTCGGTACCCTGCCATATGGTTTCTCTAGATCTACGAAACATAAACACAACTGCCTATTCCTCTCGTAGCATTTTTCAATTACCTGGCGCATACTGAAACCACACTGGTTTTCATCCAACTTCCTCTCAACGACTGATCGCACCCTCCCTTCCAAGATGCCAGTGAATACTTTGCCTGGTATACTAATCAATGAGATACCTCGATAGCTGTTGCAATCCTTCCTGTTCCCTTGCTTATATATAGGTGCAATTACTGCTTGTGTCCAATCTGAAGGTACCTTACCAACACTCCACGCTAATTTTACTACTCTATGAAGCCATTTCATCCCTGCCTTATGGATATTATTGTCATGGATGGCTCTGAAAAGAGCCGTTTCTTAAAATACAGATTGGGTGAAGTGGAGAGCACTGAACAGACGCTCTGGTGTTACGCGGTGCAGGGTAAACCAGAAGAAATGGGGTTTCGAAGTGGACAGTACCTTGTGTGTATGTGGAGAAGAGCAGACCACAGCCCATTTGCTGCAATGCGGTTCATGCCCATTCAGCTGCACAACAGAAGACCTGGTTAAAGCGAAGCCAAATGCACTTGATGTTGTAAGGTTTTGGGCTCACATAGTTTAATGTGGCTCTTCGCCATTGGAGTATTTATACTATGTTTTATGTTTTTTCCTTATCTTTAATTTTAAACTTATGTATGCTTCCGACACGAAATAAATAAATCCTTGCCTTCCCACTATACTTCACCATTTCAGGTCTAATTTCATCTATTCCTGCTGCTTTATGACAATGGACTTTATTTACTATCCTTTCCACTTCCTCAAGCGTAGTTTCATCAACATCATTTTCCTCCTCCTCATGAGCTTGGCTGTTCGCAACACCACCAGGATGATTTCCTTTTACACTGAAAAGATGTTCAAAATATTCCCTCCACCTCTCCAGTGATTCCCTGGGATCTATTATGAGTTCACCTGAATTACTCAAAACACTGTTCATTTCCTTTTTCCCTCCCTTCCTAAGATTCTTTATCACTGTCCAGAAAGGTTTCCCTGCTGCTTGGCCTAGCCTTTCCAGGTTATTACCAAAATCTTTCCAAGACTTCTTTTTGGATTCAACAACTATTTGTTTCGCTCTGTTTCTTTCATCTACGTACCAATCCCTGTCTGCCTCGGCCCTTGTTTGGAGCCATTTCTGATAAGCCTTCTTTTTACGTTTACAAGCTGCTCTCACTCCATCATTCCACCCAGATGTTCGCCTTTTCCCATCTTTACACACAGTTGTTCCTAGGCATTCCCTTGCTGTTTCTACTACAGCATCCCTATATGCCACCCATTCACTTTCTATATCCTGAACCTGCTTACTGCCTACTGTTCGAAACTTCTCACTAATCATATCCATGTACTTCTGTCTAATTTCCTCGTCCTGGAGATTTTCTACCCTTATTCGTTTGCAGACAGATTTCACTTTCTCTGCCCTAGGCCTAGAGATACTCAGTTCACTACAGATCAAATAGTGGTCTGTATCATCGAAAAATTCGCGGAAAACTCGTACATTCCTAACAGATTTCCTGAATTCGAGATCGGTTACGATATAGTCTATTATGGATCTGGTACCCCTAGCCTCCCATGTGTAGCGGTGAATAGCCTTATGCTTGAAGAATGTATTCGTAACTGCTAAACCCATACTAGCACAGAAGTCCAGCAAACGCTTCCCATTCCCATTAGCTACAATATCTTCCCCACATTTACCAATCACCCTTTCGTATCCCTCAGTTCTATTCCCAACTCTCGCATTGAAATCGCCCATTAGCACTATTCTATCCTTGCTGTTGACCCTGACCACGATGTCACCCAATGCTTCATAAAACTTGTCAACTTCATCCTCATCTGCACCCTCGCATGGTGAATACACCGAGACAATTCTAGTCCTAATTCCTCCAACTGACAAATCTACCCACATCATTCGCTCATTTACGTGCCTAACAGAAACTATGTTATGTGCAATGGTATTACTGATAAACAGCACTATCCTATACTCTGCTCTTCCCTTTCTAACACCCGTCAAGTACACTTTATAATCTCCCATCTCTTCCTCATTATCTCCCCTTACCCGAATATCACTTACTCCTAGCACATCCAGATACATCCTCTTTGCTGACTCAGCCAGTTCTACCTTCTTTCTTCCATAAGCCCCATTAATATTGATAGCTCCCCATCGAATTCCATTTCGTTCGCCAAGTTGTTTCCAAGGAGTCCCTCGCCTGTCAAATGGGAGTGGGACTCTGTTACTCTCATAGGTCCGAGGCTTGCTTAAAATGTTCTGAGCTCGGTAAATTCATGAAGCAGGATGCTACCCTACTTGCACATAGTCCAAGTGAGGATCTCTCCTCTAACGGGTTATGGACCATCGGTGAATTGTGTAGTCCTAGCCGCCTGAGCACAAGGAGGGCCACGACTCAGAATATGTCCGAGATGCCCACTCCCATTCCATAGCAACTGGTATCCCGACTCTCAGGACCACTTACGTGGCCACTCAGTCGCTGCCCATGGTTCACGATCTAGGACGTGACTACAGTAATCCACACCATGAACCAATATACACAGAAAAATACTGTTTATGTATCCCTTATCGGTAAGGTACCTATATCATTTTAGCATACGCAGAAAATAGAAAACTATTATAATCAATTAGGTCTGTATTAACCGATGGTCACACAAAATGATATTACCTACCTCCATATTTGATTGATTGTTGTTTAAAAGGGGCCTAACATCTAGGTCATCGGCCCCTTATGGTACGAAATGAGATGAAATGAGACGACAAATTAAAAACTCAAAATCCTCCACTGACCACAATTCAGAATGAATGGATGGATGGATGGATGGAATGGAATGGATATGAATTTAAAACGATCAGTGGAACCAACCCACAGTGCTCGGATGTACAGAAGCTGGAGTAAAACAATAGTATTACTGACCAAGGGACTGCTTCTATAGCAGGATACTGAATCGATGATGCGTGTAGTCGACGGAGTCCAAAATCCAAGTCGTCGGCTCTTCATAATGGTACTTATCGCTAGAAAAGTAGAACCCTGGTATTTGTCATGTTGCGGTACTAATCAAGAGTAGCGTAGACTCGCGGTATTCCACACATTATGGTACTACTCACAGGTAATGAAATTCGCACATGTATTACGGACCTACTGTGTTTCGCACATTGCAACGCAAACCTATGGTGTTCATCAGCTAAGTGTAGTAACCACAGGGACTCGTACTATCCCGTGGTGGGTACTACAGTAATCATGGGTGTCGCTCAATATAGTGGTACTCATCACAGGTACTGTAAAAGCCATCGCGCTCTCGTTTGCTACTGATCACAAACCTATTTGATACCTAACATAGTGGTACCACGCGACCCATGGTGTTACCGCGTGGTGGTACTAATGACAAGGCGTTTCATGGTTCTAATATAATCCCTTGGTCGCCCTTTTTAGTCGCCTCTTACGACAGGCAGGGTGCATCCCCCAGCGACAGGGGGTACGTTAACACAATGCAGTATACTGTACCAGTCATCTCGTACTGTCGTTGTGTACAGCGCTCTGTAAATGACTGTCAGTTGTCCTCGTCCCGGAGTATTCAGGGCTGTTACCGACCACTCGCGGTTCGATCCCGGTGATGTGTCGCGTTAATACTGGTGAATATTCTAAACATTCTATTTGTTAGAATAGGTTTTGCTATTATATTGTTGTTAATGGTATCATTATAATATATGGGGAAACACAACTTGATGCTAAGCAACATTTATAGCCATAAAAGCTCTTAAAAGGGCCATTGGACCTCCCAGGCAAGCCTGGTCAGACAGGAAAGGATAGGAATCAGGAAAGGATTTAACTTTAAAGTATAATATTGCATTACCAAACAGATTTAATTTTAATGAACTCTCTTTTGATTTTATATTACAACACCGAGTACGTGTCCCCTGCATAATTTAGCCTTGCTTTTAGAACACCAACATAATTTGTTAGCAGCAGTCATTGCGTCCTGTGATGCATAAGCACTAAGCAAGTATTCGTACACCTATGGAATGTGATGGAACATCATTACGGCTTACGAGCTGAAGTCGGGTTTTGACATCAGATACAAACTGCAGATCGTACCGCCAAGGAAGTCTTCGTACAGTGCGGTTAGGCCGCTGTGCTCGCAGGACGGGTTGTTCTGTGCTGTCGTTGCCGCAAGGGCTAGACAAGGTAAAAGTTGGAAAACCGCTCAGCATTTGCTTGACTACGGTGAGTACAATAGTTAACACAATCATAGCGGACAAAAGAACAGATGTGGTCGTCCAAAAGTGCTGACATCACGGGAGGGACGCATTATTGTGCATTCGGCACGAAAAGAACCGCTCCGAAGTGCTGCACCCATCGCTACAGAACTCGCTTCAAGGGGCAACAAAACGGTGAGTGTGCAAACTATAAGGAATGTATTGCACAGTGCGAACTTGCCCAGTAGATGTCCACGAAAGAAGCCACTTATAAGTGAAAGAAATAGGCAGGAACGCCTCCAGTTCGTGAAAGAGGATTGTGAAACGACAATGGCCTTTGGAACACCGTTATTTTTTCTGACGAAGAGAAGTTTATACAGTTTGGAACTGGTAGGAGCAGCAAGGTATAGCGAAAGCCAAACACCGAACTTAAACCTCAACACGTAATCCCCACGGTAAAACACGGAGGAGCGAATGTGATGGTTTGGGGCTGCATGGCCGCAAATAGAGTGGGAAACCTGGCATTTATTGATAGTGATATGGATGTCAGGAAGTACACAGATGTGTTGCGCCATAATTTACATAGCAGTGCACATAAGCTTCGTCTGGAAGGAGCCTTCCCCTTCCAACAGGACAATGATCCTAAGCATTGTGCCATGATAACCCGTGAATGGTTGTTGTACAATGTCCGAAGAAGACTTCTCACTCTACCGCAGAGTCCAGATCTCAATCCCATAGAGAATCTGTGGGGTCATCTTGGCAAAGAAGTGCAAAAACGCCATCCTACTAGCAAAGAACGTCTTAAAGAGATACTCTTAAATGCATTGTCCAACATATCTGAAGAGTACACCATACATTTAGTTAACTCAATGCCAAGACGTATGAAATAAGTCATCAAAGCTAAAGGCATGCATTCAAAATATTAAGACCGTGTTTGAACAAAGACTTCGGCAAGCGTTTGAATTATCTAGTAGTGTACGAATACTTTTTGTTGTTTATTACGTTAAGCGCTGTGAATATCATAGCAATTGTACAGCAAGGTGTATTTCCCTTATACACTAGTCTCACTGGATGTGTTTATATTAATTCATCGTATTTAATATACAAGGTATACGTTAAAATGTTGGTGTACGAATACTTTCTGTGGCTACTGTAATTCGAGCATATATCCATCATGATAGCTCATACGGTGAAAATGAGTGAAAGTGACCATTCCTGTAAATTTTGTTATGTGCAGGTTTTAGATAAAGATATTTTTTTTAAATTGGCAATTTTTGAAAAAATATAATAATCGTAAAAATCACCTTTACTCCCACAGTAAAACCGAACGAAACGTATAATACATGAAATTATATCCTAAACAACTTTTGTTATATTAACGGAGAATCTGACATTTACTGCATTGGCCTCCATTTTTTTTTTTTTTGCTAATTGCTTTACGTCGCACGGACACAGACAGGTCTTATGGCGATGATGGGATAAGAAAGGGCTAGGAGTTGGAATGAAGCGGCCGTGGCCTTAAGGTACAGCCCCAGCATTTGTCTGGTGTGAATATGGGAAACCACGGAAAAACATCTTCAGAGCTGCCAACAGTGGGATTCGAATCATGTCCCGGATGCAAGCTCACAGCTGCGCGCCCCTAACCGCACGGCCAACTCCCCCGGTAGGCCTCCAAATTACTAACTCATTTTGCTATTATTGTGACCATTATAATGTATGAGAATACTCCACTCGTCAGGTAAGTCTTACACTGACTGAGCAAATGTCATGGGATAACGGAGCACTGATGCGCAGGTGTGTTGTCTGCGCACCACACGCCCCCTGTGCCAGCGGAAGTTGTATACGAGACCTTGTGAGCAGTGGATGTGCATGTAACAGATGTAACATGGAACGTCGTCGTGAGATGACACCGTTCGAACGGGGTATGGTGGTCGGTGCCCGACGGATGGTAAGTGTGATTTCAGAAGTGGTGCGGGAATTCGGCTTCACACGATCAACCGTGTACAGGGTGTATCGTGAATGGTTGAATGCGGGTGTCACCGTCCACAAAAGACGAACGACTGGCCGTCCAGCCACCCTCGATGACCGTGACCGGCGACATCTGAGACGGATTGTCAATAGTGACAGACGGGCAACCGTGCAACAAATCACGGCTCAGTTCAACACAGGCCATGCTAGACACGTCTCCCAGTCGAAAATCCGTAGGAACATGGGTTCTATGGGGTATGGGAGCCAGCGCCGCACACGAGTGCCACTGTTAACCCAACGTCATCAGGCACAACGACGCGCATTTGTCGCCAGTCACCAGGGATGGACACTGGAACAATGGCGTAACGTGATATGGTCGGACGAATCACGATTTCAACTGCACCATGCCGATGGGAGGCAATGTGTATGGAGCAGACCACACGAAGCGATGGATCCCGCCTGCCTCGAAGGGCGCTGGTGTCTCTGTTATAGTCTGGCGTTCAGTTTCCTGGTATGGAATGGACCCCTAGTTGTTCTGGAAGAGACTTTGAATGGTACGCGGTATGTTGAGCTTTTCGGAGACCATCTCCACCCATTTTTGGCCTTCCAGCGCCCAGACGGTTCTGCGGTGTTTCAAGATGATAACGCGCCGCCGCATTGCTCCCACGTCGCCCGAGAATGGTTCCACGAACATGCAGCGGAGGTCCAACGACTGCCATAGCCACCCAGGAGCCCCGATATGAACCCTATCGAGCATATCAGGGATGTCCTGGAACGTAGGCTCCGTCCCATGGATCCTGCACTCACGAATAGACCAGCATTGGCGGCCGCTCTGCAAACGATTAGGTGTCAGCTGCGTCTAGGGACTACTAGGGACTTGTCGACTCACTGCAGTTCGCAGGGCCAGAGGAGGCCCCACACGCTATTAGGTGACTATCCCATGCCATTTGCTAAGTCAGTGTATAACGTGTTACTTAGAGCTGAAAGCAAGCAGTTGTCCAATTTCGTTTTAAAATCCTTTTCGGATCTACTTCTGCAACCATAAGCACAACAGCTTGACGTCCTCGCTCTTGAAAACTCAGACCTTAGAAATACCTAAATTCACACACATTTCAAAACGAATAATACCGAATAATCCCATGTTCTTAACAAAACATTATTTTCGGCACTATTAAAGTTAAATCACTGAAATTGTATGAAGAGTGATCTTGCCCTGTGCTGAATACAAACGTTTTAATCAGTTACGGAACACTTGGCTAAAAGATAGCGTTGGCCACACTGTCCATATACACAAGAGAAGCCATGCATACTCACCCATAATTTGCCAAGGTCCTCAATCTTCCCGCGGTGCCTCTGCGAGTGGGGTATGACGTGCGGGTGACCTTCTCGAAGGACCTTATGCAGGACATGGCAGAACTTCCAAGCCACTATACGATTCTCCTGAAGGGGGAGGCGTAGAACACACGACCAGAAGGTAGCACCTCCTTTCTCGTGGAATGTACCAATGATCGTACCTTTACTAGATGTTAAGGAAAAACAGCTTCACAACCACTAGCTTCGACATGAATTTCCAAGAATAAAGTAGCTACTATAACACTGATAAATATTTACGTTTCTCTTTACGCAAATGTTTCAACATTTGGTGTGAGGGAGTTTCTTAAGAATCCATGAGGGGTTTTATACACTAGTAAACGTCCAATATCTTTGAAACTACTGGAGTATTTTTGTTGAAGTTGGACCCGCATGTACATACGCAGGGTATTGCATTGTTAGTCGCATTACTTGCTATATAGATACAAACCCTCTCAGGCGACTATACATTACAGAGCATTTTTATGATGTGGAAAAACTGATTCTGTGTCAAGAGATTGGTTATAAACAGCTTTTCAAATTGTTCCCCCCTACTAAAAATGTCTTCAAAATTAAAGCAAAAATGGACATTTTACTGTTCTAGAAAGCGGAGTTTCCTTTAGAGGATGAACCACCGTGATGTTAACAGCTACAGTACATCTATATAGATTTTGGAAAAAGTCAGTCGTATAGTAGAATATTTTGGTGGCTTTTCACCTATAACCGCTTGAGTTTTTAATGTCTTGTGACAGTTTTGGTTCATCGTCTACGATAGTTACATCTAGAGAATTGTGCAAAATTTTAAGTGAATCACCTAACCGAGATGAAAGAATAGCTTGATTCTCTGTTTAGTCAATTACCAAGAGAGTAAACAATCAACAAAAGTCATGCTCTGAACGGAGCATACACATGTTCAACAACACGCAAATACAGTTCATGAAAAATATTTTTCTCAGAATTTTATTTTCAAAGATAGGCCCAACGAGTTTCTTTGTCCAGACCCAATTTCAGGGCCACTAAGTAGCGCTCGTAGGACCATTCTCTTGTATATCGTATACGTTGTATTTCTTCACTAATACCCGCAAAAAATTGGACTGAAATAGTCCATGCGTTACATTTTCGAGCGTGACCAGCGACGGGTTAAGAACATCTTTTCACATAACTCAGCACTCAAAACCCAAGAGATAACAGAGCTATAAGGAAAAAGGATACTTCTCACATGCTTTTCCTTCACTGGGTTTTCAATCTGGTTGACAGCCTTCCCAATGCTGATTGCCTGCAACAGAAAGAAATCTACTTTTACTGCACAAACTTTGTGTTTCACACTGGGGAACATCACAACATAACTATTTCCAAAAACATAATTGGTCCCAAATTTCTCTTATACACAGTCAAAACTTAAAACAACAGATTTCAACACCAAATACGAGGTTAATTTTTTAAATACAAATTTCCTAATGTCAAGCTAAAGAACACATTTCGGCATTTGTCAACATAATCAATCACGGAAACATCTGTTTAAGCACAAAGCGACGGCGATAGAAAGTGGGGTTCTGTTGCCCCGTTCGATTTCATCAATATCTCTGCTCTTTGCCTTTCACTCGCTGAACAGACACAATGCTCCGGTGTTCCGTGCTCTTATACGGAGCACATGCGGAGACCACTCGTTCGATAACTTCGCAATTATGCAACAGTCGCTGTAACAGTATTGGCAACCTCAGACGACGCGAAAATCGTTCGCGAGATAAGTGCAGCGTATTTACACCCAGAGGAACGAAGGAAGGGGAGTTAGGGATTGGAATAACTTACCAAGGGAGACGTTCAATGAATTTCCAATTTCTTTGAAATCATTTAGGAAAAGGCTAGGAAAACAACAGATAGGGAATAAATAAGTTACAAGATTGTGAGCAACTGTAGCGTGACCTCGAAAATGTTGTGAGATGGACAACAGGCAACGATATGTTGATAAACGGGGTTAAAAGTCAGGTTGAGAGTTTCACAAATAGGAAAAGTCCTCTCAGTTTTAATTACTGCGTTGATGGGGTGAAAGTTCCTTTCGGGGATCATTGTATCAAGGTGTTAATATAAGGAAAGATCTTCATTGGGGTAATCACATAAACTGGATTGTAAATAAAGGGTACAGATCTCTGCACATGGTTATGAGGGTGTTTAGGTGTTGTAGTAAGGATGTAAAGGAGAGGGCATATAAGTCTCTGGTAAGACCCCAACTAGAGTATGGTTCCAGTGTATGGGACCCTCACCAGGATTACCTGATTAAAGAACTGAAAAAAATCCAAAGAAAAGCAGCTCGATTTCTTCTGGGTTATTTCCGACAAAAGAGTAGCGTTAAAAAAATGTTGCGAAGTTTGGATTGGGAAGAATTGAGAGAAAGAAGAAGAGCTGCTCGACCAAGTGGTATGTTCCGAGCTGTCGGCGGAGAGATGGCGTGGAATGACATTAGTAGACGAATAAGTTTGAGTGGCGTTTATAAAAGTAGGAAAGATCACAATCTATATATTGAACCCATGACCTTTGTGCCCTAAGAAAATTATGCGTAAATTGTCAATTTAATAAGAAGTTCGATTCTTGATAGCATGGAACTGACACGTGGCAATGGGGTGATTACCTTCGGTCCCACGCTCTGGGATTCGTGACGTCAGTCGCACGTGTCAACGGCGGAAGAATGTTAAGTCATTTTTGTGAACTATTTCAAAGCGCGTGTATATGGCGTGCCCAAGTCAAGTCAAAAATATAGTGCCTATCAAAGGAGGTCATTTATCCCACAAATTGAACACGTATAAATTTTAAATGTCCATGAACACTACCGCCGGAAATGTAGCGAGTAGGTAGTCACTTTCAAAACTCTTGTAATTACAGTTCAGTTAAGTCAGAAAATTTATAGAAATTTTCTTGGCGGCAAAGGCAGATGCCCGAGGAGAGGGGGTAGCTGCTATATATAAAAATTGACGCCATGACGAAAGCTCCTCCTCCTGCATTTTGTGTTATGAAGCGGACGATAAAGTGTTGAGCTGCTCTGTGAAATCAAACAACAAAAGTAGACTAAGTTCAACCGCAGATTTTAGCCATTGTGGCTGGGGTCTTGACTCCATGTGGAGATAGTTTTCTCGAGTGGAAATAATTGTACCAGATAGGACGGTCAAAGTACCGAATAAAATTTTACATGATAAATAAATAAATTCGTGTGCGGAAGTAACTGCAGTCCATCGTGTGCGCTCAACAAAACAAGTGAAGGGTATTTTCTTTTTTTTAATGCTTTATTTCCAGGATACCTGAAGAAATATGATATGTAAAGCCAGAAATGTAAAAATGGCTAAATAAAAATGCCAGGGTCGCTGGTGAGCCCATTGATCACCGATGGCGTAACATAAGGTATGTGACTTAGCATCTTACTACCTATTATATCTTGTTTCATGATCTCTAAATGTGTATTTGAATGGGGTATATACGACGCAGTGGTCACCCCTATGTGATTTATGTAAATGTTAGAATACGACTAAAAAAAGAGTCATTTGTTTTATTTTCCACTTGGATAAAATTTTGATGTCTTGCGAGTGCCGTATGATGATGTGAAAGTTATTAAATAGGGTTTCGAAATGATATCACGTCCAATGTAGATTCGTCATTTCCGTGTGTTTACTGCCTATATTTTGTGATGTCAAATTAAGATGTTCATTAGACGTAAAATTTTTCGGTCTGAAATTTTGACGTAAAATATATAAGAAATCCATGGTTACTCATTTTCAATCGAGTGGAAGCGTGCTGTCGGGTGAGAGTATAGTGTGATGAATTTGGTCATGGAGTGAAACGTTTTTATAGGCCCATTTTAAACTGTGTCTGACTGACAATAAAAAGATCTAGTAGAATTTTTCAGTCATTTTCGTGAAAATCCCGTTATTAAAATACGATATCATTTTATGCGAAGTTATTCATTATTAATGCGCTGTGCGTATTAGACGTCGTGAATTCTAGTAAGGATTTTATTCCAGTTCTTTTGTCGGTGATAGTCGTGAGTTGGGAAACAGAGGTTAGTTTTGTCGTGTGAGTCGAGATGAGATTTGTGAATCAGGTTAGAGACCTGTCAATGAAGCCGGGACTTGTGGAAGCCCGAGGAAGATTTTATAATGTTGGGAATGGAAAGCAATATGCAAGGAATCCGCGGGGATATTGATTTGCGACGTGTATAATTAGTGTGGGACGTGTAAAGGTAAATCTAGGTGCATATTTGGTTGGTTAGAATACATCGTATTTTGAAATTAGTCTTTCTGCGAAGTTAAACGTTTCATTCTTTGAGGTCAGTCAGGCATGATGAACAGATGTTCCATATCGAGACTGACAGACAGGGAAGGGTCGTTTGTAGCTGAGACCGCCAGCGGATCGAAGGCAAACGGGTTGTAACGCGACATGTAGTGGTTTACGTGTAGGATTGAGATTTCATTCGTGGCGGCGGAGATAAATAATTATGGAATCTAGTTGAAATGTCCATCCGGAAATAACGTGCGAGTTGTTGGATACTGTGAATTTGTTTAATTGAGAACGTAATGAACATTTGAAACCACGAACTTAAGAGTATAAAGAGTACGATTAACCAAATTCAGGATTGTCCAAAATATAGAGCGATGGTAGTGATGATTGTTTGTCTGTGAGGGGTGCGCAGACTTTATAAAATGTTATGACGAGATATGACATCGTACTTATATGGCGAGTTGCTTTTGGTTTGCACGTAGATTATTAGGGCTATCCAAGTGTTAATAATGGCTACGGTTAGATTAGATTTAAAGTGTGAGGTCATGAAACAAGATACATAAACTGGACATGAATGATGTAATAATTATTTTCCAGCCAATAGGAATAAACAGATAAACATCACCGGATTTAAATTGTGAGAACACAATTGCGTAGGAATTAACCAGAGTCCGCGGAGATAGAATTTGTTGTCCTTTAAGATTTCATTAAATCATTTAAATTTATTTAATTATTAAATTCAGTGAAACCGCATTTCAAAATTACTTTAAATCAAGCGAATAACTTGGAGATGCATTCTAGAAATCTTAGTTTGGTTTCTGGGGGATGTGTAAATATTAACGTAACGATTAAGGGGACATATCCGAAGGTAATGGATTTTACTGCCACAAAGTTTGTGAACATTGCTATTGTTGTATTATTTAACTTTGATTGATTGAGCAGTGAATGTGCTGGGGATAGTAAAGTGGAAACTTTGGTCACCAACCGATGTAACTTAATTGTGTTTAGCCTTCAGCTTAGAAACTTGGATGGTCAGGGGGGCATCAACCTCAGTGACTTAGATTAGGGCCATATGCCACTGTAGCATCATTTTTCTCGCGGTCATCATCCACAATGACTTTAAAGTAACTTAGAAGTTTAGATCTCGGTCCATGACATAGACGCAGGTCACATCGATTCAATTAAGGGTCCATGCCGTAGAACCACTGTGTGGCACACACCGATTGGGCTGTCTTAATTATACCTAGAGTCCAGAGTTCGTGTTACGAGGGCTGGACCATAACGAATCACTATGATGGTACATCTGGCCTCACATGGAAGCCGAATTTAAGGATTTCCAGACTTTCCTTTCTTTAATAAAAAATGAGACAATGGTTTCTAGTAAGAATGCCCATCAGGCAGACACGTCAAAGGCTCACCAGTGTTCTAACCTTCTATGTAATAAAATGATTGTGGTGTCCAGTGGACACGATTAATTTCAATGATACTGTAGACAAATCAGGATGCATTAGAATTTCATGAATAAATAGGAATCTTTTAAACAGACCTTTCATTTAGTAGATAGATTAGAATTACTGAACCCTACCTTTACATCAGCAAGTGACGAAGAACCCGATACGACCCAAGAGACAGATCTCATGAACTTTGCTGATAGGTAAGAAAGGTAGGTATCCCTCAATATGGACTAAAAGGGTTCAATATATATATAATAAGAGTTTTGTCTGTACATTGCTCAGAATTTAAAAAGGATGGTATTTCAGTATCAGTCGTGTCCACAGCAACAAGGAAATGCACTTTTTACTGTTCCGTAATTTCTGTCTGTCTGTCTGTATGTATGTATGTATGTATGTATGTACACGCATCACGAGAAAACGGCCGAAGAGAATTTAATAAAACTCGGTATGCAAAGTCGGGTAATAAGTCGCTACAATCTAGGCCACAAATAATTTTTTTCACGCTGACTGAAATGGTAGTTTAGGGAAGGCCTAAAATTTAATTCTCAAATACTTGTTATTAATTGTCGTATCTTAACGAAAATCGGTAGGGGAAGTCGAGGAATAAGTCGCTACAACCTAGACCATAAATAATTGTATTCACGCTGAGAAAAATGATAGTTTAGGGGAAGGCCTACAATGGAATTCTCAAATATTTATGTTATTAGTGGTCCTATGCAAAGTCGGGGAATAAGTCGCTACAATCTAGGCCATAAATAGTTTTATTCACCCTGAATGAAATGGTAATTTAGGGGTAGGCCTAACATTTGATTCCCAAATAATTAATTAATTAATTATAAATTCTACTTAAGTTATGTAGTTATATTTCCGATTATTTATGTCTTATACATTGTTACCATACCGGCTATGATCAGAGATATTCATGAATTTGGATTTTTCTTACCAAGTCCTTATCAGCGCCGAGTCACGAGAAAATCGGTAAACAGGATTTAATAAAAATCCGTGTGTAAAGTCGGAGAATAAGGAACTACAGTCTACGCTATAAATAATGTTATAAGACGCCCTAATATCACAGTCTAAAGAAAACTAAATGTGAAGAACTACAATATAGAAAGCTCATAAAATTGATCAACAATAGCATTACATTGACCATTGTTCGTTGTGATGTGCTTTGTCCTCTGTTGCCATTCATCTACGATAGACAGGATTACTGCTGCGTACCGAGTATTTTTTAACATTTGCCTTACGTCGCACTTATACAGTTAGGTCTTATGGCGACGATGGGATAAGAAAGGCCAATGAGTGTGAAGGAAGCGGCCTTGGCCTTAAGGTACAGCCCTAGCAATTTCCTGGTGTGAAAATGGGAATCCACGGAATAATATCTTCAGTGCTGCCGGTAGTGGGGTTCGAATCCACTATCTCCCGGATGCAAGCTGCGCGTCCCTAATCACAAGGCCAACTCGCCCAGTCGTGTAAGTGCAACAGTCTGCCTAAATATTGACGGGAAGTAGCTGGGGAGTTAGGTAACTTTCTTCTTTAGCATGCCATTCCTCTGTTTTATAAATTTTCCGATACTACTGGTACATAACACACTGGTTCATCATAGCATTCGAGTTATTCATTCCCTACTCTGAGGCACTGATTGAAATGAGAAGTGTGCATATTTAACGGAATAATGGCAGAGAAGCGTTTACGGCTGTCTGCGGAATGGGGATTCCAGGTCTGGAACTTTGGACTGTTGGATCGGCACCGTAGTAGTGTTCGTTAAAAGTGAGAAAATGTGAAGTTTTTCATTTGATCGAGTATTTTGTGTGATAACATTCCTTTAATCGCTACATTCCGACTGACGTTTTTGTAATGACCTATGTTGACTTCAGTTAGGAAAACCACAAAGTCAGTCTTTCCGAGAATCCCGTAGCGAAGCACGGGTACATCGGCTAGTATGAAGAAAAAGTTGGAATTCAAGAGGACAAACTGGGGCAAATATTCATTTATAGGAAGGGGAGATGGGGATTGGAATAACTTACCAAGGGAGACGTTCAATAAATTTGCAATTTCTTTGAAATCATTTAGGAAAAGTCCGATTCGTTGGCTGAACGGTCAGCGTACTGGCCTTCGGTTCAGAGGGTGCCGGGTTCGATTCCCGGCCGGGTCGGGGATTTTAACCTTAATTGGTTAATTCCAATGGCACGGGGGCTGGGTGTATGTGTTGTCTTCATCATCATTTCATCCTCATCACGACGCGCCAGTCACCTACGGGTGTCAAATAGAAAGACCTGCACCTGGCGAGCCGAACCCTTCCTGGGATATCCCGGCACTAAAAGCCATACGACATTTCATTTCATTTCATTTAGGAAAAGGCTAGGAAAAGAACAAATAGGGAATCTGCCACCTGGGCGACTGCCCTAAATGCACATCAGTATTGATTGATTGACAATCGAATTTATTACGTAATCGCTTTATTTTTATAGCCTACTTACGATCATTTTTGCTGTCCTCACAGATAGTTTACATTTTTACTTGTAAAATAAACCTATTAATTATCTATCTATATAAAATAACATGTCCTGACTGACTGATTCATCATCGCCGAGACAAAACTACAGAACACATTTTCAAAGATAGGCCTAATTTTGGGGATACATTAGAGTGTAGGTGCTCACTAAGGGAGGGTTTTTGAATATTCCGTCGCTGACTGGATGAATTGTTTAAATGAGTACATCTATATTTCGAAAACTTTACAGGCGTAAAAATTGGTATTTGGAATCCTCTTTGAAAATAAAGAAACACGTATTTCTTTTGTTTTTGTAAAATCCGCTTAAGGGCGGTGAAAAAAGTTGAAAACCTTTTATGAGGATACAAATTCTCAAAAACTGGAGATTATGCAGACGTAATAAAGAAACATGTATTTTTGTTTTTGTTTTTGGAGAATCCAATTAATGGGGGTGAACAGGAGTCACAAAGTGGGCGAATTAAAAAAATACTATATCTACAGTACCTATACCTGACGAACGTAACATGTTACAGATGTAAAAATTGGTAGTTTTAATCTCTTTTAAAAATAAAGAAACATGTATTTTTACGGAAAATCCACGTAAGAGGGGGATGAAAAGGACTAAAAAGGAGATAAAATTATTTGTATTAGGATAGATATATCTCAAAAACTGAAGATGTTGCAGACGTGAAAAACTGGTATTTGGAATCTCCTTTTAAGATAAAGCAGCATATTTCTTCGTTTATGAAAAATCCACTGAAAAAGCGGGATTTAAAAAAAATGAATATATCTACAGTTAACATGTTATAGACCCGAAAATAGGATTTTGGAATCTCGTTTAAAAATAAAGCAACATGTATTGTTTTTTTTTCGGAAAAGCCACTTAAGGAGGGTGAAAAGGGAGTTGAATTATTTTTATGCATATATTTATAAATAAAAAACTGAAGATTTTACAGACGTGGAAATAGGTGTTTGCAATGTCCTTTACAAATAAACACTTTATTAAGAAGCCTGGTCATTCAGCCCAAACGTGGTTTACTACGGTAAATGAAACTCAATTATTTGGACAGTTTTTATACTTTAGGGATAATGTCGCACGCGGGTCTGTTTCACCCTCCAAAGGGACGTCGCTGCTACTTGTGATTTTGTGCTCGAACTGTGACTCTGTATTGTATATGTATCACTCGTCTGGTTTCAAAGTACAACTCACATTGTCGATTTTGATTTATTTATAACATTCACTTTCAAGCTCTCTCTCTCTTTCTTTTTTCAGATGCCCTACGTTTGAACCAGACGAACGATATATTAAATACTTTTCTTAGGATAACAGGCACATTAGTAGGCCTACATTTAGTGTACCTTCTATAAATATTATTATAAAAACATTAGTCTAATACGTAATACGTGGCGCACGACTTTCATTGCTGCGTTTTATTGTGTCCTTGTTACATATTTCGTAACATGTAGACTGTCTAGTTCTTGTCAAGTTCTTGACTTTAGTTTTTTTAATCGATTCTCAAAATGACGACACGTAAGATTTAATACATGTTCATTAATCCTACTACTGGTCCACGGCTAGGCATAATTTGATATTATTACTGCTGCAGGGCACATGTTATTTATTTGTGAAATAATTGTAATGAGAGTTGCTTATCATATCCCGACTTCACAGGCTGCACCAGTAACGCGGGTTCAGTAATGATTTTGAGTTGAAAACGCGAATGGTTACGTCGCGCATTCCTATCTACGAAATATCACTGTAAAATTTGTCACAAATGGAACATAATAATTGCTTTTATACAGCTGAAGTCTAAAATCTGCGGTAAATTGAGAAATATATTATTTTTGGAGAATATTATGTATACCTACCTTACTACTTTACAAGTACTTTTGGTGCTATGCTAACAGTAACACACGTATGTCTTATGTTTGTCTTACACTTTCAACAATTTCAAGCGTGATGTCTGTGTTCACTGAAGTTCTTTGCTTTCGTTTCGTTACTTCAGTTGTCAATGACATTTCCTGAATTGTATCGCGATATGCAAGATTTAATAGGCGACAAAAAGCTATGGCCAATGTACATAAGAATTCTGTGGATTTATTGATCCAGGGATCATGCTATTTTTCTTTCAACAAAAATCATTTTTGTGGTATTTACGATATTTCTCTGTAATGTGCAGCACCAAGTTGTTGAATGCGTCCTTAGTTTTTCCGCAGAGTTGGTCATTTGCCTCATTGAAGAACGAAATAACATCGTGAATGCTGTTGACCTCCACTTTGCTGTTTCAACTGGCCGCTCTAGTCATATGGACAAAGATAATGAGAATCCACAGACATAGCACTCCCATTCCTCGGTGCTACCCCCGGACCTCAAGAAATTAACAAAAGACGGCACCAGCAGCGGAATACGACGGTAAAGGAGTCCTGTCTACAGGCCTCAAGTATGTATTGATATTTCTCTAATAACGACGGTATTTCTTAATTTACCGCAGATTTTTCACTTCATTTAAGTAAAAGCAATTATTATGTTCCATTTGTGACAAATTTTACAGTGACATTTCGTAGATGTAATTGCGCGGAGCTACAAGTCACCAAGAGCCACCTCAAATCACATTGTCATTGAAGTAAACCGGTAACAAGCAGCCGACTGCTATGGTTCGTACCGGGGAATGAACTGCACTTTACTCCGCATGCATTGTTGGAATGTTTCGACACAGATAAACAGCGCCAGGATTTACTCTTTTCGGATGATTATGCAGAGCCTGTTTGTTTTGCCAAAACAGTTCCACACACGTTTTCGCAAAACGCTGACAATGAACACGCGCTGCACCACTGAACTGGCCACTTGACACACTGATGGAGATACGCAAGCGCACAGCAACCGATTGGTGCATCGAAATCACGGTTTCCTGTGATGGGCAGTTCCCTGTTCACTTCAGAGTCAGTCTTAAACCGGGCCATTTTATTTTGTCCACCCTGTATAAAAGCAGGAGCGAAAGCTGGGTGGACTCAGGATATATCATTCATAAGTTCGAAGTGCAGACATGAAAGTAGCGAGAATGATTACCGGTACTAACAGGTGGGAACAATGGCAGCCGAGTTCTCACAATGAGGAGAGAAAGGCTAAGTTAGTAATGAACTCCATGGATGAAGCTGTACGCACAAACCGGCTTCAGTGGTGGGGTCACGTGAGGCGAATGGAGGAGGACAGGTTACCTAGAAGAATAATGGACTCTGTTATGAAAGGTAAGAGAAGTAGAGGGACACCAAGACTACGACGGTTAGACTCAGTTGCTAACGATTTAAAGATAAGAGGTATAGAACTAAATGAGGCCACAGCACAAGTTGCAAATAGAGGATTGTGGCGACGTTTAGTAAATTCAGAGGCTTGCAGACTGAACGCTGAAAAATATAACTGTCTGTAATCATGTTTGTATAAAAATAAATACGAAAGCCGATGCAATATACTGTACATACATCATTGCCACTAGTTTCTTGTGCAGTTTGTATTTGCTCTCATGGTTTTAATTTGTTCGTACATTTGTATTTTATCAACATTTTATTCTTAATTTACTCGCAATCAATGCTCGTGCAATGACAAACGTGGGAACAGGGGTATGGTTCGCAGGAAATTCCTTAAGTTGTGACTTCCCCTCTTGGAAAACAATCACTGAACGAGAAATGCAACCATGCAAGCTAAGGGCGCCAATCTTTAAGTTGATGACTTAAAGATAAAAATTTATAATCAAGCTTGGACGGACTCTTATCACAGGGGTGGGGTGATAGTGCACTAATCATTAAGCAGGAGAATTAGAAATCAAAAGGCTAATTAAGGCAGATTGATTCAAGTGAACTAGGAAAATACTATTTATTATATTGAATATAAATGACGACGGTTTAACGAGAACTGAATTTAAAATAGGAAATGAATTTAACAAAAAGTTGAATGACTCTACTTCGCGAAAACTTGCAATATTTTTAACTCGCTTGCTCACCATGTAGTCTTGTTCTGCTGGTCCTTGGAAAGCTTCCATCCTTGTAGCTGGAACATCACCGGTCGTCTTTGAGATATCTTCATCTGCAGCTCATTACCATTCCTGCCTTGCTAAGTGCACCCACCACTAATTGGAAGATGGCTTCAACACTAACACTCCCTATTATGCTCTATCCCATATATTGGAGATGAGCCCTAAGTCATAGTTAGAAAAACCTCCTTGGGTTATGTGGAGAGGATACTCAATTAATAATCCTTCCAACTTTACTGAAAATGTGCCCTGAAGTTTCATTTCTATCTAGTTTAATACTACCTATTGTCTTAGACTGGTACAAACCGGTCTAGTAGCCGAGCTGTACGTAGTTCCTGATGAGAGTGGCGATACACCCCTCATTCAGAAATTCCTAAGTACCACGTCGTGGTAATGAAGTAATTAATGTAGAAGTGATAAACTATCACACTAGTCCACTATGGTACAACAACCATTAGACAAGTTCTCAGACCTACAGCGAAATACAAGATCGAAGAATCAAGAAGATTAATAATAACCAATGCAGAAGACGAATGCAGAATCAAGAAGAAGAATGAAGCCAAGAGCTCCAACACACCCTTTTATAACCTTCTCTGGCGCTAATTACAGGTCGCAACACGTGGTCCAATCAGTTGACACGTCTCTCCCCACTCCAGATATTAGAGTAGATGGGTCTTAACCATGATATCAACTGTTCTTCTATTAGCCCTTTCACTCAGTATCCATGGCAACATGACGCTCCTTTGAAAATATAGGCGTTGATCAGTTTGAATTATTCTGGTCGAAATACGGTAGTTGTCGTTACAACGCTTGAACACGTGCTCGCTTTTCCCAGAATTTGATGTCTAAATTTGTCCTTCCTTCTTCCTCGGTGATGTGGCAAGATAGAGGAAAACTACTGCAAGTTAAATTTAAACGAATGTCGCAAGAATCTAAGTGAATATTAGGATATTCAGCCCTCGTTTACAAGTCGTAGTTACAAAGTAATGAAATGATAGTGAGCAAATGATCAACCATGAATTATAATACAATTACATACCAAGATAAATATCACGACGTTAAATTCCTGAATTAATTACACATAATAACATTAACATAATTACACTGTGACGTCTGGAACGTTACAAAGTTATTAGGACAGGAACTGCTTGTGAATTTTATGAGATTCAGAGTGCACCGGACGAGTCTGTCAAAGATATTGAGGTCTGAAAATGATTTATACTCAAAGAAGATGAGGAAACTCACAGAAAGGCAACAACCCATTAGGAAGGCGATCGAAAAAGGAAGAGATATGAGTTTTGTCCCAGCAACAAGGAAAGAAAGACATGTCATTCCTGTCCAATTTGTAACAACTTTGTTTCTGGAAATCACGGGAAGCTGATATGTAATGACTGCGTGTAATGCACATAAACAGACGCTCTGTTGTCTAAACAAGACAAGTAGAAAGGACGTGTTTATAACAGTATTCCTGAACATTTTTGTATTTTCATTAGCTTGTTCTAATAAGTGTAACTTCGCAATCCATTTCCTTCTGATTTAATAATGTTATTGTAGATTGGTTAATAAACGCAGTTCATTTTAATTTTAATTCCACAACGTCTATAAACGCATGTCAATGTGTATGAATGGGTTTCTAAAACATCCCCATTGAGAACACGCATTGAGAGGGCCACTAGTGCTCCACTCACGGTTCTGAGCGTTTCTTCAGTAAAATCAATCCAATTAAAGTGAAACGCCGAAATTAACTCATTACGTCGACGGTTAGTGCAATTCGCATAACTGGAACAATAAACAAGGAGTCTCGAACAGTGAAGCACTGGCTGAATGGTCACTGTTGAGGCCTTCGGTTCGGGTCCCGCAATCGGGGATTTTAATCGCGTCTAGTTAATCCTTCTGGCTCAGGGACTGGGTATTGCCTATTCAGACAGCACACTACAGAAACACGCGATAGTGATTACATCCTTCAATGCAGGGTTGGCGTCAGGTCATGACTCAACAGCCCCGACCAAGCGACCGCTGCTCATTACGTGTGCCGTTCTAGACCGGGGTCGCCATCTCACCTCAATTGTAATGACGTAGCTTCCACCCGCGACTCGCTCACCATTTGTTTTTAAACGGCCCAACTTTTGTCTTTCCTTGGCCGTCAACTAGCAAATGCGACTTCCTGCGATCTCTGGCCTTAAGTACGATATTTCATTTTTGAAATTTTTGTGGTTCTAAATCTGGCATTAACTTCTAGGTGCACCACAGAAACACGCTACTTGTACAAAGTTTTCATGACATCTAGTGACAAAGACACGAACTTAGTTTGTTAAAAAGACAGCACAAAACACAGAAATGCAATGTTTGTTCAACTCTGCCGACTTTGGGTCACATACTCAGCGTGTCCGGCCCCATCTTCAGGCCACACGCCATTACTAACTGTGACATCAACGTGGCTGAGCTCAGAAAGCATTACGCTGTTGACCGAGCGACTCCAATGCGGCTGGCTTGCTTGCTGCTGTTGTTCGTAAGACCAGAATCAACCAGTTGGGAACATTGTTCAATCTTGCAAACCGCGTGGTCATCGGCCAGTATTGATCGCCTATCGAAATGAGAATGCGATAACCTTGCCAGCACCAGCTGGACAGGCAGCTGCTCATCAGGTGCGTATCAGCTGTCTCGCCATCAGTCAATACCAAGAAAGATGCTGGTAAACTCTCCACAAACCACTCTACACTCTTTGCCATCCTGGATCTCACTCATTTACTCCAGAAACGTGTACGTTATTTTGTATTCAAGGCTGCACAAATCCCAGGCGACGGAACAGAAGTTTACGTTCCTCAAATGTATGATGATCTTTGTTGTTTAAAATGGACGTAACAACTAGGTCATCGGCCCCTAATGATACGAGATGCAACGAAATGAAACGATAATTAAAACTTCAAAACGTATCCAATGACTAAAATCTAAAACGAATGATGAACAAAATGACCATGAATGCATAACAATCAGTGGATCCAATACAAAATCGCTGAGATGATTCTTGTCCAAAAAAGTCTAAAATCCAGGTCAACAAGTAATGTATCACACAGGTAACAAACCAACTCATGGTGTTGCTCATATACGATACGTACTCACACGCAACGCAGACCCATCTTGGTACTAATCACGGGCACCAGCCAAACCCGTGCTGTTTCCCACCAAGTCGTAGGGACCTGAACAATTAGCATCTATTTACAAAGTTAAAATAATCGCACAGATTAGGAGCAGCCATCTTGAAACTCGATGTGGACGTTCAATGTTGTATATAGGCGATTTTCAGGTTTTAAAAATGCATGAAGTTCACAAGAACTGTTAAAATTAGTTTTTTCTCTCAAATGACATGATTCTCATCTTATACTCCCGAATGAGGGGTTACAGCCATGTACACCGAGCTTGGTAGCTGCAGTCATGTCAGTATCCAGTATTCGGAAGATAGTGGCTTCGAATCCCACTGTCAGCAGACCTGAAGATGGTTTTCCGTGATTTCCCATTTTCACAACAGGCTATACCTTCATTAAGGCCACGGGAACCTCCTTCCCACTCCTGGTTCTTTCCTATCCCAACGTTGCCATAAGACCTATCTGTGTCGGTGCGACGTAGAATAACTTGTAAAAAAAGTTTTCCAAAAACCTGCGAATTTTGAAATAATTATAGGACATTATTTTGTCGGCAAAAAAGAACTCTGGTTTGATATAGGCTTACCGAGAACAGCTGCCATGGAATTACAAACAGGCTCTGTGACAAAATTATTATATCTTTTTTTAAGCACCTAACTCAACATTACGACAAATTCCCTTTTGGGAATCTCCTTCCTTCTGCTCTCTTTAGTTCGAATTGAGATTCCTCAAAACGAAGCTACAGGTCAGAAAAACTATAGTTTAATAATAATAATGTGTTACTGACAAAACAACATGCATAATCCAAAATCAGCCTCAGAAAGACTCACTCTGCCTCATTCTGATGGTGGTCATGGACTAATAGACCTTGAGAAATTACACAATGAACAAATTACATCACTAAAGTGCTACTTCAAACATAAATCAGAAACCTCTGCCCTACATAGTGCAATGGTTATAGCAGATAACGGTTTTACACCCCTCAATCTGAACACCCCGGCTTCACTTACAATGTTATTCTCCACAAATGAGGAAAAGATCGTTTGTGTTTTAATTTTGCTTTAGGCTGACGATGACCTATTACTAGGTCGAAACTAGTCCCTAATCATTTATGTAATTTAAACTATTTACATTTTGTATTGAAAAGGTGGACCCAAATAATGCATTAATTTACTCTATTGTACTCACAGTTCAATACGGATCTATCATTATGAAACTTATTTCATTTAATTAAAGATCGTTCTGTGGAAAAATACCTCTTCATGGACGGTATCCAAATGAGTTAAATCAGCCATATATCGACAAACAAGCATCGCATGAGTTGCTGACACACTCGGATATATACCCAGAAACAGAGGGCTTCATGTTCGCCATACAAGATCAAGTCACTGCCACAAGGAACTACTGCATGATCCGTCTGTCTATTCAGATCTGTGCCGACGATGTAATACATCTCCAGAAACCATCCAGCACATAACCGCAGGTTGTCAATTAATGGCAAACACAGACTACAAGTACAGACATGACGAAATTGCAAAAATCATTCACCAGAAATTAGCCCGACAAAATAACCTAATCCGCTGTACCACAGCTTATTGGAAGTACAAACCCCAATCAGTCTTGGAAAGTGAAAATTACAAAATTTACCGGGATAGAAGTATCATCACTGATAAAACTATTACCTGCAATAGACTAGATATAACTTTTGTAGATAAAAACAAGAAAATCTGCTTCACAATTGACATAGCATGCCCTAATACTCGCAACCTTCAATCAACATATACAGAGAAGATTTCCAAATACACAGATCTGGCCACAGAGATAAAAACCATGTGGAAACTCAACAATGTTATCATAATTCCAGTAGTGATTGTATGTAATGGTATTATAGCAAAGACACTTGTAACTTTTTTGATGATAATAATAAATAAATAATAATAATAATAAAATATAATCATGAATAAAAATATATAAATAAAATTACTCAAAAACTTAATAAAATTAATAAGCATAATTAACCGAAATGTCCGTAGTATGGGCGCCAGAGTTCACCAGAATGGATCCCTCGAATTTAGATAAGAGCATGATAAACTGTATATCCCAGGGCGTGTACATAATGGCTGCGTACTGGTACATCTGCTGCAGGCCTTACCTAACCTCCTGGAAACGACTAATTAGGTAGGAACTGCACCTAGGTTCATCAATAACACTGATTCTAAAATAGCTAACTATATTCTTAACAAATTCCGTGCATGAGCACCTCATCAACATACAACATTCTACATATAATACACACATAAAATACTGCTGGAAGACTCCATATTTACAACAACAATAATAATGAAAATCGTGGGAAAACGAAAGCGAGAACTAAGCTACCATTTGTAGATAGTCCGATGAACAACGTACATGTATGAAGATATAAATACCCTTCACTGTCTCTATATCAATTCGACTTACCGATTCTCATAATCGGCAGTTATCACATCACACAGATACTGTACCTTGTACTACTGTGTTCACATATTTTAACACTTGTTGTAAAGATATATACACACGTCTGTCGATCCTCAACATATAAATTTATGGAAAGTCTGAGATAGCTTTCACCAACATATAATGCTAGGCCGCCACAAGTGCTACAATACTTAATGCGCAAGCACTCTCCACAATCAGTCACTTTCCACGAACATAACAAGACTACGCTCCACGAACGTTTGAAGTCCAGTCCATTGCAGCCGTGGCATTCCAGTACCGTGTATCAGCACCACTTCCTTCCCGTACAGTGCGTCAGTTGTAGTTATCTTCCTTCTCGTTCCTTTACAATCACCTCTACAATCACAATTACAATGTTCCTTACAATGTTTTTAGGTTGCCGCCGTATGATCAACCTTTATAGACATCAACATCCCCCTCCTCTCAGATGATACGTCTGGATTGGTGCTTGCCAGCCAATCATGGGTGGTCCTCTTCTCAAGCCCAAGCCCCGAACTACTTCTTCCTCCCAAGACAATAAACTCTGGGGTATATTCCATGAGTCACCAAATTTTCCTAATACAACAACAAGCTCATCTCATCAGGCTGGGATATATACATGACTCATGAATTTCCCGACACAAGTACATCACAACAAACACTGGGGTAGCCATATGACTCATTCAAATTACCAGAGTTATTAAAGCAATGTTTTCCCACTCGTGCAAAACAAATTACTCATACCTACATATGTGGATATCTTCCAGCTTACCAATATAAATGGCAAAATATATAAATGAAATACTGATAATAATAATAATAATAATAATAATAATAATAATAATAATAATAATAATAATAATAAATCGAATACTGACAATAATATCTCTAACTTCTACATATAATTCTGGGGTGTGATATATGTACTATCACACACTACACAGGAGCATTGCAGTTCTTAATCTCCATCCTCTCACTTACAGAGAATTACAAAAAGAAGCAATCCTGGCCACTTGCCATATACTAAGGAACTTTATGGGCATGAACCATCCACCATACACAGAGGACTAATGAAAATCGTCCACTAATAATTTTGCCAATTTATGTATAGTAAATATCTCAAATATCTGTCAAGTTTATTTGTCAACAATGTAAGTATATACCGATATGTATGAAGCATATGTGCGTATGTACAAAATAGTACTTCTTCCATGTACATTGCACCGAAGAAGCTCAAACCCAATTATAAAATTGTGAATTATGTATAATAATAATAATAATAATAATAATAATAATAATAATAATAATAGTTACCGTTGTTTGGTGAATCCGCAGAGGTGAAAGAAGGTGCGGGCTGGAATGGGTCTAACTACAAGTCCGAAAGATGAATTTAAAATTTAAATAAAGGTTATATTTTCAACAGACAACAAAATTTAACAACTTTTCACTAGGTGAAATAACAATGAAAATTCAGGTTCGATAGTAGTTTTACAAACGAAAGCACAAGTTAAGAGGTCTTCACAAATTCTGGGCTTCGAGCCCCAAGTTACAATTCCTGAGCCCTCAGCTCACAACCACAAATTACCAAAGGGCAGAAAACCCCTCATTACATGGAGCAGTTGCTCCCCACTTTCAACCTCGAGCCTGCCAGAGGCACTTTTCAAAATACCAGAAAGAGCTGAGCTACTCTCGATTTTTCAAGCCTTATAAAGGCATTACCTAGACTTCAGAATTCACTGCCGTCAAGGCACAACTTACAAAAAAAAAGGGGTATCTCGTACCCAATCTACTGGGCCTTCGTGGAAAAAGAACAATTTAATTAAATGGCCCCAAAATACCAAGATGAATGGAGGCGTGAACTTGCACTCCTACATGAAGCTTGTTAAACCTAAGTGGCGCTAGGCCGATAAGCAGGGGCTATTCCCAAACTATGGAGGTGACACGCATACAGAGTAAATTTAACACATTAAGAAGGAATAGAAGAACGGTTACAAAAACGTAGTCACCTCAAATTCAAGACGAAGGGGAGCTCGAGAGGGTAAGTCACTCTCTATCCCCGATTTACAGTTAAAGTTATATGAAAATTTTACAAAGACCGGAAAGATTTTACATGTTTCAATGGATTGTTTACATATTAAAAGTTTCGGACCTGCCCCGAGGGTTAAACTGCTGAGCTAGCAAGAAATAAAGATGTTAAATGGCCATTACCTTGTTGAAGAACGGCTGCCTGAAGAAAGAGGCGTTTCCGCCCTCTGCTATGCTTCTATACACTAAGCAAGATGATGTTGAAGTGGCGAAGAGCCGTGAAAATTAGCAGTTTTTAAACCCTCGTGGAAGCTTCGAGACCTTTCATGAATAATTAAGACATACCCACTCCACTTTATTGGGTAGCTAAAAGTTACACTGTACATCAACATCAAAGAATTAAAGAAATTCGGGATTGGCTCAGTTCAAAACTGGCGGAAAGAAAAATTAATATTGCCAACCCAAAAAATGAAAGAACAAAATTTAGTAAAGACAAACTTTCGAATACAAAATTTCTTCAAAAAGTTCCTTCCCTTCGTACCAGGGTGCATGACCATAGTTTTTAGTAGAGACATCTGTCAGAGAAGGTCCACACTTCTGGATAATAAAAAAACATATCGAAATACACACAGTGGCATCTTGTGAGGAACTGTTGAATTAATTCAGTTGTTAAAGTTCAGAGTTTCAGCTGTAGAGGAGTACTTTAAGGCGGAAAATTCAAATGTGCGGCGTATAGGTGTACCAACCGGTACAATAATAATAATAATAATAATAATAATAATAATAATAATAATAATAATAATAATAATAATAATAATAATAATTATAATTATATATTATAATTATAATATTATAATATTATTATTATTATAATATTATATTATATTATTATTATTATTATTATTATTATTATTATTATTATAAATTAGGGCGATGCCTTCGGACAGGCCTGGTTCAGATATTTCAAGGTGACCTGCACGTCTGTGAAGATGGGGCCCTACTTATGATGAATTTTAATGATGGGACAGTCATCGGAGTTAACCAATAGAGGTTAATATCCCCGACCCTGTCGGGTCGAACCCTGGACGTCGTGGACCAAAATACAGCACGCTAACCATTTAGCCGGACAAAACTCGTGTCTTCGTCCCGACGTGGAGCACTGCCAATGGAGGTACCATTTTAACCACGGCCCAGCCCTCCTGGCCGCACCGAGGATCGAACCCGGCAGCTAATAACACTAACCCTTACGTTACGGAGGCGGGCTTCATTTTTATCAAGCGAAGTTATACTAACCTCGCACAGCTATTCTGCACCCATTTTCCCATCCTATTGTTCTCTCTCGGAAATCTAGTGTAGATGTGTGCATTTTACAATTTAGAGCGACACAATAACCCATTATAACTTCAAGCTAATTGCACTGGACAACATGCAGACGACAGTCTAGTCTCAAAATGGCCGCTGCCGCAAAGAATTCTGGGAAGTACCGGTATGTCATTAACTTACTGCATTATGAAATTGTGGGACATGAAAGGGATCCGCGTTTCGCTCGAGCGTGAGCGAGGATGGCTAGTACACCGCTAGATGGAGTGAGCGACTGAAACTTGTGAGTCACGAAGCCAGTAGTGTTCTCTATTGCAATCAATCATGATGGTAACCAGGTAGATTATGTAAACATGTGAACAGATCACACCACATCTGAGGTCACACGTCTGTAAAGTATGTGTCTATAGAACAGCTGTTCAAAATTGTTTACGCAGAAATGTGTAAAAAGGTGCACCTTAGGTCGTGTCTGGAGATGTATGGAAGAGTAAATGGGGATGATGTAGTAGCCCCCTCTAAAACGACCTCGCATAACAGAAACAAAGGCCGCTGAAAAAAGTGCGAAGATGCTCCTTAGGTGGATTCTAAATGGACAACGAAAAGCCTTGTTTTAGCGACATCCCTTTTCCCAGACAAGAGAAGAAACTAGAGAAAATATTAGAGAGGAAATCGAAGACAAGCTCACTGAACTGGGAATAGAGCCTGAACTTACACGAGATCTGTTTCACGTCCGATCGAGGATCAAATATCTTGAAGGCCCTTAGACCTTACCTAGTGTAAGGTAATTATTATTATTTGCAATTTGTCTCACGTCGCAGTGACACAATGATGTGAGAGAAAAGTGGTAGGTGTGGAAAGGAAGCGACCGTGGCCGTAATTAGGGTACAGCTCCAGCATTTGACTTGTGTCAGAAAGAGAAATGACGGAGAGCAGACGGTGAGGTTCGAACGCGCTATCTCCCGAATACAGGCTCACAGCTGCGCGACCCTAACCGTACGACCAATTTGATCGATCAAATCATTTTTTAAAGTGCATTTATTCTATATCATCGTTACTTTTTACCGCAAGACAATCTAATTTACGTTCGATCTAGTATACAAGAGTGGTATAATACAGGGATTCGGCCGCCGCCACCACCCCCACCGGCTCCCAGAGGCCACCTCCACCACCACCACCACAGCCAGAGGCCTCCCAGATGCCTCCTCCACCACCACCACAGCCAGAGGCCTCCCACAGGTCTCCTCCACCACCCGCGGGAAATTTGAATTTGTAAACAAAGCCACGTGCTTTTTGACAGCTATCATCGACAACAACGCATCGCTAACCTCAGTACTGCCATCTTGACGGGCCTAAACCTCAGTGGTACCAACTTAACCTAAATAGCGCGAGATAAACAAATCCACGTGTTTCTTGACAGCCACGTGCTTTTTGACAGACAACAACGCATCGCTAACCTCAGTACTACCATCTTGACGGGCCTAAACCTCAGTAGTACCAACTTAACCTAACTAGCGCGAGATAAACAAATCCACGTGTTTTTTGACAGCCACGTGCTTTTTTGACAGCTGTCATCCGCCATCTTTAAACTACAGAGCACTGTGCTGCCCTCTTTACCGCAGTAGCTGCAAATTCGTCACCTGTCATCCGCAGTGCTGCCATCTTGGCGGGCCTAAACCTTAGTGCTACCAACTTAACCTCACTAGCGTGAGATAAACAAATCCACGTGCAGCTGACATCCGCCATCTTTAATCTATAGAGCACAGTGGTGCTCTCTTTAGCTACTTACCTTTGAAATGTGGTGGCGGATAATTTGAAAAATGCTTTTTGACAGCAGCCATCTTGCATCGCAAGCCTCAGTGCTGCCCTCTTTAGCTAGATACCTGTGGTGGCAGACAATTCCACGTGACAGCAGCCATCTTTGAGCACAGTGCTGCCCTCTTTGTGGTGGCGGTAAATTCTACGTACTCTACAAACTCACGTGCTTTTTTCTGACAGCTGTCATCCGCCATCTTGCATCACAAACCTCAGTGCTGCACTCTTTAGCTAGATACCTTTGAAATGTGGTGGCGGCAATTTGAAAAATTCTACATTCTCTTGTTTGGAAACAAACCTATGCGCTGTCATCCACCATCTTTAAACCACAGAACACCGTGCTGCCCTCTTGCGTCAGCTGTCATCCGCCATCTTTAAACTACAGAGCACCGTGCCGCACTCTTGCGTAAGCTGTCATCCGCCATCATTAAACTACAGAGCACCGTACCGCACTCTTGCGGGCAATTCCGTCAGCTGTCATCCGCCATCTTTAATCAAGAGAGCGCAGTGCCGCACTCTATGTGGTGGTGACAAATTCCACATTCGCCATCTTTAATCTACAGAGCGCCGCGCTGCACTCTGTGGTGGCGGACAATTTGAAAAGCTGCCAAGAGAGCATCGTGCTGGTATCTTTATTCTTTGACATGTGGTGGTGGATAATTTGAAGAATGCTTTTTGACAGCAGCCATCTTCAACCAACAGAGCACCGTGCTGTGCACTCTTTGTGGTAGCGGTAGACAATTTAAAAGAACATGTCAAGGAATACCTTTGTTCTAAGAAGATATTACAAGAGAAGTGATTAAGAATATAATCGAACATGGTACTCGATACAACATATGATTAGAACATCGTTTGATGTGTTTACAACATATCTGGTGTATACCTTTGTTCTAAGAGAAAAAGTAAGACTAAAATTTTGAACAGCTTACGTAAGATAGCAACTCTTATAACTTCCTTTACATTGCTAAGGCATAACTTTATCGAATATACAACGCAATCTGATGCATAAGGCAGTGCACATATCGCGTACCTGCATGTTTATACTTAAACACATACTGCTGTTCATAGTTCGATGTTGTAGAACACTGCTTTGCAAGACTAGAATCAAACACTTTTGAGGAAAAAAAATTATGTTCTCGACATACTTACCGAACTAGACGATACTATACTTACGAATCTGCTCAACACCTTCTTTCTTGCTTTTCTTCTATGAGTAATAAAAAAAAACTCTATCTTGCAAATAAGGAGCGGGAGGAAGGTAATACCTAATCTAAAATAAAAGAATATGCTAATTCTACATTATTTATTTACATCTTGTATGTACAAGTTTTATCTCGAATCGTTTTACCGTAGTGATGTTTGCGTACTTCTCCCTTCTCAACACAATTCTTGTATGTACAAGTTTAAACTTGAATTATTTGCTGTTCTATACTCTCAGCGTACTACTTATTATCTTTATACAATATGTACAGTGAATTGTGATGTAAGACAGCTTAACGTATATATTTTACAAAGTACACACCTCTAGCATAATGTTTACACACACACACACACACACACATGCATCTGCTTTATGTAAAGTAGTACCGATCAATACTACTATGCCCCCAGGCTAGAGTGTTGGTAGAATTTGGAATGACAAACCGTTTGCAATCAACATTATTAAGGGCTACCTTACTAATTAAATGAGTGTACAACTGGTGCTTCTTGCTTCTTATGACAGACATTTGCTTATGCAAAATAGGTGGATTACTTTTAATGCAATTGTTATAATTTTCAGAACTTAGCTGATTCTGAACTACATTCTTTTTAATCCCCTTCAATCTCTTTATTTGTAGTTCATTTAAGAGTTTTATGCAATATGACTTGGATTTAGTACCTACAAATGAATCGATAATATTCCCAGCACATTCATCTTTCATTTTACCTAGAACCTTTTTGTTCACTAGGGGTAGATAATATTGATTATTTGCCGGATAGTTACTTGTATCAAACCTACCCAAGTCAGGCTTTATATCATTGTAATAGTCATCAGTTTTGATTTGATAAATAAACGAATCGGTATCTATGTAGAGCAATTGCGCATTATGCGCGTACTTCTTCATCATATAATCGTAATGGAATTCATACATGAGTGTTTTAGCCAATTCAAGTACTGCGAAGCCGACGTAGGTAGGTTTGTCATACTTAACCTTAACACGATTCATCTGTATAATAACTAAATTCTCATGTATGATGGTGCAGCTGTGGAAATTTGGTTTACTTATTAAATAGTTAGCACCATACCTTTTCTTAATATTCTCCCAGTTTGTAATCAATTTTACATCAACGCGTTTGTCAACATTTTCCATAGTCTTACCAAACACACTGTTATTCATGAGCTTGTAGAAATCTTTTTCAAACTCGTTAACCGTATTCGTTCATAAATTATTGTTCAGATCGATATATGGCTTTAGCCACGGTGACTGATTAAATTCTAGTACGCGATGAATTTTGGACAACTTCAAACCATGCTGCAAACACAGTTTTAAATTTCGGTAACGAATGATATACTTAGATTTATCACACAAATTAGCAATTAGCATTTTCGTCGTTGATACGATGTACGGGGACTTCATATTTTCAGGGCAGAACGGTAAGTCATTATGAGAAGTGTGTAACTCTTTAGGATACTGTAAGTCAACTTCGAGGAAATAGCCTTTATCAGCTTCATCGCCTAGGGCGTGCAGCTGTAAAGCATCAATTTCGCACTGCGTTAGCCAGCGGAAACCACTCACCGGTAGATGCTGACTCATCGCCCACCCATACTGATTATTAGCATCGAGATAAACGATATACTGAGATTCCTGACTAGAATCGAAACTCGGCATGTACTTATTATTTGCCTTGGAATACCGCCCGCTGCACTGACTTAGACCGCCTCGAATAGATGATTTTATAAAGTGCACCATATCAATATCGGTTAGCAGTTCCAAATTCACCTGCGTGTATTTTAACATCGCATCCCAACTTAACCCAGGCGCAGTAAAATACTGACATGGGTCAAGGCTGTAAGTTTTCTTACAAACACAGCGAAAATTTTCAAAAACATCAGCTAACAAAAGTACATCTGTCTTTAAATATAAATCGGTGTATTCACCCAGCGTTCGAATGTGGAACTGCTCCCAGATATGTTGTGCATGTAAATAGTCATCATCACTAATATCCGCTGAATTCAGCGAGCTGTAAAAGGATTGTTTCGATGGTAAGGCACGTTCTTCGAGGCGTTCTAAGCAGTCAAGATATTCATAACAAAAAACACCCTTACGCCGAAGTAAATTAAACCAACTGCGCTTCTTCGGGAAAAACGCGTCGAATTTCCGTAAATTGTTCAGGCTGTAAATGACTAGAAAGTTTATCGAGGCTACTCGCCATAAAGCGAAACGAGTCAAGGAATCTCAGTTTTATAGAATGCTCAGCATCTACTTTTACAGACTTTGCAAACGCAATGTACCGCTCTTTATTCTGAGGGATTATATCTACTTTTTCATCTGAAGCTCCAAATTGTGAAATGATGAAATGAGGGTCGTAACCAGATAAGTTATGAAAAATTACAGGGATAAATTTAGGAACTTTGTACTTAAGATTACAGCTATAATGAGCGGCACATCTGTAGAAACCAGTTAAATGATCATGATCAAAAACTTTAGGGTCATTTTCGGAAAATTCCTCATCACAAATGCTACACTTTGTAGCACGTTCATGATCATTTAACTGAATTTCGGTGAGTGGCTTCATAGGAATATTACTATTTAGAATACGACTAAGACGAACTGCATCACTTTCAAGTATTTCTAAAAATACTTTAGCAGCATCATGTCCTCGATACAGCTCTAACTTGTTAAGCGTACTATCATAACTACACTTGATGTAATACGCGAAGCTATACGGGACATGCATGTGCGTAGTATTAGTGAAAGAGTTGTCAGGATTAGGTGAGCATGTGTTGCATGGCGTGAGGATGGCTTCAACGTCTGCATAAATCACGAACGGTACCCACATCTGCTTGTGAAAATTTGTAAATTTTAAAATATTATTGCCCGTAGTAGGTATCTCTGTACGTACATGATTGCAGTCATTCTTGGAATGCTTCGTTAACTGATCCTCAGTTCTAAAACACTGCAAGCATCCATCACATAGCCACTTTTTACACCTTTCTTTGGACAACTGACTACCAACAAGTCTACTCAGATTTTTAATCCAGCAAAAGTGGCTATTTTCACTGTTTTCAATATAGAGTAAGTTAACATGAGTACTCTTCTTATGACATGTATAATACAGAGGACCTACTACAGACTTTTTCTCTACACCATACACATTAATGCTAATGTTATTTAGTTCCTCAAAGCGCTTAATATCCTTTATCTGCACAGGAAATTCTATACTATCGAAATTTAGCTGCGTTGAATAGTGTGGATACGATGATGTTCTATTCGCTACATTCGATTTAGCAGGATTTAAAGCCGACATCACCGCCCATGCAAAACATGCTTCGTCGTTGTTTTGGATGTTTACAACAGCTTCTTTTCGCTGAATCCATGTCGGCAGCTCGATGTGTGAAGATCCTCGCATAGGATTGTACTTATTGATGTTAACTTCTAGATACATTATTTCAACTAAAGCCCACCCTGATTCCTTTTCCTGAAATTCCTCGCTCTTAGTTGAAATAATGTTAGAGACATCCCTAAGTACATCACCAAAATTAGTCGACTCACTTATGACAAAATTCTTCGTATTAAATGATTTAATGTCCGTTATTTCGGATTTATCCGTGCTTTTAATGTACAAGGCGAAAAGTTCAAAATTAACTTTAAATAAATTATTATTGGACAAAGATTTAGCAAGAAGCTGTTGTACATCCGGTTGAACACAATTTAAAAAGTTTGAAGTGCTCTGAAACTTTTGACTGGTGCGAATTCTGTAACTAGAAATCCTACTTTTAAACGCTGTATTAATTTCATCGATGGTTGCGTTACTACCACTTCTACACGCATTATTTTTATGCGCATTACTCCGTAAGTGTCCCTGAAAATGTGAAGATGGTACATCAGTGTTACAGTGCTCGCAGTGAATAGTTTGAAGTTCATTTTTCCTAGGTTTTTTACTACTAGTACTTTCTACAGCTACATCAGTAGCTGCACGCTTTTTCTCTACTACCTGAGAGCAAGTAGATATTTGATGTACCTCTGCTAAGTGAGCCTGATATTGCTCTACATTAGCGAAGTACAGCCCACAAACTTCACATAAAGCGGATGTTATGCTAGGGTGTTTTACTTTTTTATGCCGCCTAAGGGCATCTACCCTCGTAAACGTCGCCTCACACTGCTCGCAAGTGAACGTAGTAGACGCTTCTCCATGTTTCATTTTTAAATGTCGTGTAAGAGCATCTCGTCTTGTAAACGTTACATTGCATTCCTCACAGCAGGGGAACATCTAAAAAGAGAACAACCAATAGAGATTAGGTGAAAGTTACGATGCTCGGATGAAACAAAGTTTCAACAGATAGAGGTCGGGCATGGCTGTGAGTTTGAAATTATAAGATTAACCTCGTCTATAGCATGAGGATTGAAGAGAACGACTATTTATCAATAGACTAAAGTTACGATGTTTTAGAAGAAACCAAGTTTCCGCCTGTTGAGGTCAGACATAGCTATGTATGTGTTTGAAATTATAAAATTAACCTCGTCTATAGCATGAGGATTGAAGAGAACGACTATTTATCAATAGACTAAAATTACGATGTTTTAGAAGGAACCAAGTTTCAGCCTGTTGAGGACAGACATAGCTATGTGCCAGCTTAGCACTGGCCAGCAGGTATTCATCGCTGATCGCGCGGAATTTAAAATGTCGCAACTTTTAAGCCCCGTAGTTAACGCCCTAATGAATGTTGGCACCCAAACTTGATGCCGACATCGTTTCCGATGTTCGGAAGAAACCAAGTATCAGCCTGTTGAGGTCAGACATAACTATGTGTGTGTTTGAAATTATAAAATTAATCTCGTCTATAGCATGAGGATTGAAGAGAACAACTATTTATGATTAGCTTAAAGTTACGATGTTCGGAAGAAACCAAGTTTCAACGAATAGAGGTCAGACATACCTTAAAATCTTCGCGCTGTAACTGTTACTCGGATGAATAAAATGCGTACTTTCAAGCCTGTAACTCGAATGATAATATTCTGGTCGTACCTAAAAGAAAAGAACAAAAACATATATGAATGTAGTGTAGGGTACATCAGCTAACCTAGCTATCTTCACAACTCAAAGTTCGAAAACATACCTTAAAAATGCATGTGCTGCAGACTGTTACTCGGATAAATAAAATGCGTACGTTCAAGCCTGAAACTCTAATGATAATATTCTGGTCGTACCTAAAAAGAAAAGAACAAACATATATGAATGTAGTGTAGGGTACATCAGCTAACCTAGCTATCTTTACAACTCAAAGTTCGAAAACATACCTTAAAAATGCACGTGCTACAGACTGTTACTCGGATGAATAAAATGCGCACTTTCAAGCCTGTAACTCGAATGATAATATTCTAGTTGTACCTAAAAAAAGAAAAGAACAATCATATATGAATGTAGATGTCTATTACCTAGCGTAGAAGTTGCTTTGCAAACAGTAACTAACAGTTCTGACTTACCTTAAGATAAAGGCTGAAGAATAATATTCACAGCAGACAGTACTTAGACGGAAGATGTGTACGTAATAATCGCATACAGAGAACTGTGAGCGCTTCACGCAGACTGCAGCGAGTAAATATGCTGCATGTTACCAAGCGGATGTGAAAGTCGCTGACAACTGCAGTACAGTTGGAACTAAATGTTCATGCAACAAGAGCTCTCCTGAGGATCTTACGCTGAGTTCTGCAGGCTGACGTATTTAAGACGGAATCGAACCTGCTGTTGATGCCGAGGTGTCAGAATTTAAGAGTTCTGCAGCGGATCGAGCCTTGGAAAGTTAGCGCGCGATCCTCGACCTCTGGACTTAAACGGGAGGGTACTAAGCTACATCCGCGGTATTCCTTACCTGTAGGCACTTAAAAGTATTGAGCTAAATCTACATTTAGCTAGATCATGTAATTACACGTTATGACGATCGCGCAGGCCCCTCGCCTAGCATTTGCTAATTTTTACGGCTTCCAACAGTAGGAGTTCAACCCGCTATCTTCCGAAGTAGCGAGAATGATTGCGGGTACAAGAGTGTTGAGGGTGATTCATTTGTCGGATGGAGGTGATAAGCCTTGTGCAGGCTTCTTCGGTAGGAGTAGGCTATGTGCCGGTACCGGGACATCTAGTTATAAAACCCGCTATAACAAATTTATCGCGTATACTGCGATTTAAACCTTGTACAGGCTCCTTCAACAGGAGAAGCCTACATGCCGGCGCCGTGCAGGCTCTTTCGATAGGGGTAGGCTATATGCTGGTACTGTGTTTTAACCTCTCCGTACAATCATAATATTTTATGTTAGGAACTTACACGAGCTAAATGCTACTCAGCTAAGACGACGTTCCGTGAGTTACAAGTAGCTTATCAGCACGCAGGGTCCCCGTTCAAGGTTAGTGAAGCCGGAAGATGCGTGTACAATTTCAGTCAACACATGCATTCAGCACCTCGCTCTGAATGACTGCGCCGATACAACTTCAAAGATAGTGCTCTATGCGGTAGAAGAAAAATGTAACCCATAGGATGCTACTAAAGCTTAACACTGTAAATGTTTGCAGCTCCTGTTTTACAGCTAGATGTAGTTCCTAACGTAACAGGACCGGGATTAAAAATATGTTTTACAGCCGAGTATCCCCTTCCATAACATGAGATTTTAAATCGCAAGTATCTGTTTTACGGCCGGCTGCCCTTCCTTACGCGAGATTTTAAATCACAAGAATCTGTTTTACAACAGGATGCCCTTCTAGGATTTTAAATATCAGTATCTAGCCTCTTACATCATACACTTGTTTTACGGTCGGTTGCCCTTCCTGACGTGGGATTTTAAATCACAAGAATCTGTTTTACAACTGGATGCCCTTCTAGGATTTTAAATAGCAGTATCTAGCCTCTTACATCATACACTATTGTTTTCGACCGGTTGCCCTTCCTGACGTCAAAGAACTGGGATTAAGAATCTGTTCTACAACCAGTTGCTCTTTTTAACACGAGAATCGGGGTTTTACAGCTAGATGCTCAAAGCAGTATCTAGCCTCTTACATCATACACTATTGATTTCGACCGGTTGCCCTTCCTGACGTCAAAGAACTGGGATTAGGAATCTGTTTTACAACTAGTTACCCTTTCTAACACGAGAATCGGGGTTTTACAGCTAGATGCTCTTCTTAGATTTTAAAAAAGCAGTATCTAACCTGTTACATCATACACTATTGTTTCACGGTATGGCCGGTTGCCCTTCCTGACGCTGAAAGACCAGAATTTAGCCAGTTACCCTTCCTGATACAACAAGACTAGGATTTTTTTAGACTGCACTTGGCTAGAAATAGCCCACACGGAATTATTATATAGAAAGAGAATTACCGGCTCCTACAGTTTGGTTTAGTGTGCTTGCCTCTCACCCGGCAGTCTCGGGTTCGATTCTCTTGGGATTAAAAATATGTTTTACAGCCGAGTGCCCTCCCCCTCCTGACGTAAGAGTTTAAATCGCAAGAATCTGTTTTACGACCGGTTGCCCTTCCTAACGCTGAAAGACCGGGATTTAGCCAGTTACCCTTCCTGATACAACTCTAGGATTTATTTTTAGACTGCACTTGACTAGAAATAGCTACACGAAATTATTATATAGAAAGAGAATTGCTGGGCGGATGACAGCTGACGCAAGAGTGCGGCACGGTGCTCTGTAGTTTAAAGATGACGGATGACAGCTGACGCAAGAGGGCAGCACGGTGTTCTGTGGTTTAAAGATGGTGGATGACAGCGCATAGGTTTGTTTCCAAACAAGAGAATGTAGAATTTTTCAAATTGCCGCCACCTCATTTCAAAGGTATCTAGCTAAAGAGTGCAGCACTGAGGTTTGTGATGCAAGATGGCGGATGACAGCTGTCAGAAAAAAGCACGTGAATTTGTAGAGTACGTAGAATTTACCGCCACCACAAAGAGGGCAGCACTGTGCTCAAAGATGGCTGCTGTCACGTGGAATTATCTGCCACCACAGGTATCTAGCTAAAGAGGGCAGCACAGAGGTTTGCGATGCAAGATGGCTGCTGTCAAAAAGCATTTTTCAAATTATCCGCCACCACATTTCAAAGGTAAGTAGCCAAAGAGAGCACCACTGTGCTCTATAGATTAAAGATGGCGGATGTCAGCTGCACGTGGATTTGTTTATCTCGCGCTAGTTAGGTTAAGTTGGTACCACTGAGGTTTAGGCCCGTCAAGATGGCAGTACTGAGGTTAGCGATGCGTTGTTGTCGATGATAGCTGTCAAAAAGCACGTGGCTTTGTTTACAAATTCAAATTTCCCCCGGGTGGTGGAGGAGACCTCTGGGAGGCCTCTGGCTGTGGTGGTGGTGGAGGAGGCATCTGGGAGGCCTCTGGCTGTGGTGGTGGTGGAGGTGGCCTCTGGGAGCCGGTGGGGGTGGTGGCGGCCGAATCCCTGTATTATACTACTTACAAGAATAAAAGTACATAGTACATGTATTTCAACAATTGCAACGGCAAGCAAAATATAAGAAACTGAATTAAATAAACAGAACGAAAACAATTTACTACTTTATTTCGATGTACAGAGTTCTAATTTATATATATTTTTTCCGAATGTACTGTTTAAAATAATAATAATAATAATAATAATAATAATAATAATAATAAATCCATCAAAAGAGATCCAACAAGGAAGTCTACAGCAAAATAGAGAAAATTACCGACACAATCAGAAAAAGACGGACACGATTTTACGGTCATCTGAAAAGAATGGACAGAAGAAAGTTAACTAAAGAAATCTTTCACTTTTTTGATTCAAACCCCAAAACCAAAATTCCTTGTGTACCGGGCCGTACACCTCCACGCCGCTAATTCAAACTTTGCGCCAGTTGAAACTCCCCTACTGGAGGAAGTCTGAACTTTATCTACTGTATTAATTTTCAAGTTTCTCAGAAGATGTCACTACTTGGAAATTTTGAAGTTTCTGAACTGGGTCGTTTTCGACGTATTTTGTTTTCCCTGTAGTAAGAAGTGTGAACATTCTCTTCTAGAGGACACTACTGAAGAACTACAATGGTGCACCCTAGTGCGAAGTGAAAGAACTATGTTTTTGGAGAAATTTTGAATTCATAAGTTTGTTAATTTTTTCAGTCATTGTTTAAGTTGGCAATATTAACCCTTTCTTTCCCCTTGTTTTGAATTTAGCCAATCCCGAATTTCTTTAATTAATTTTCCACCAATTATGTGTTTCTTCTTCATATTGTGTAGGGTTTTCTTGGTTATCCAATAAAATGATTGTGGGCGGGTGTTTTCATTCCTGAAACGCCTCGAACTTCCCACGAGAGTATATAAACTGCTGATTTTCGGGTCCCTGCGCCACTTCAGTACCAACTTTCAAAGTGTAAAGTACGTAGCAGAGGGCGGGAAGCGCCTCTTTCTTCGGGCAGCAGTACAACAACAAGGTAATGGCCGTTTAATAACTTCTTTTCTTGCTAGCTCAGCAGTTTAACTCTCGGGGCAGGTCCGAAGCCTTTCACCATGTAACTTTCCTCTAAAATGTAAAGACACTTAGTTTCAATTCTATCTTTTTAAACTAAAAATTTGGGATAGAGAGTGCTTAACCCTCTCGAGCTCCCACTCATATTGCATTGAGGTGAACTTATTTTATTTTTTTTCTCAACCGTTTCTTCCTTAACGTAATGTAAATTGTTTCACTCTAAAGTCACCTCTTTAGTATGGGATTAGCCCTTGTATTAGCGGCCTAGAGCCAGATTAGGTTTTAAACAAAATGTATTAGGAGTGCAGATCGCCTCCTCTCCAATTGGTATTTTAGAGGCCATGTAATTAACCTTTTCTCACTTAATAGGCCTCAGTAGGTTGGGTATTTTACCCCTGTGTTTATGTCCTTAGAGGACAGCTTGAAGGTGGAATTTGGTGTGGCCTTTGACAGGCTTAAATTTTGAGAGCGAGTTGCTCTTTCTTGAAAATTTTGCTTTCTGCGCGCCTCAAGGAGGCTTTACTGTGTAATTTGGAGCAAGTGCTCCTGGGCATGAATGGGGTTTTCTGCCCCTCTGTTGAAACTTGTGTTGGGGTAAAACTGGGCTAATTGCTCAAGAATTGTGAGTTCGGGGCTTGAAGCCCAAATCCTGTATATACTGCGATTGTACCTTTGTTGTCTTGCTACTCTGTACCTGCCATGCTTGTTATTTCTTGATTTTGCAAAGAAAATATAACCTGGTTAAATTTTAAATTCATTTTAATTTCGTAGCCTGAGACCTGTTCACCCCCGCACCTTCTTTCACCTCTGCTGTTCCACAGATACCTCGGAACAAGTGGTAGCAGAGCGTGGTTGAATGCGTCTCAATTTAGCCCCTTTTGACGGCTAAACATTGCTTTGATTACAACTCTATTTTCTCACTTGCTGGAATTTTTACTTTTTCCTTTTTCAAAATTGTTCTGTCATCATGCCCGGCCCTCGCGATGTTCTCCATCTTAACTATTTGCGCAAGGGGGAGTTGATCTATGAATTGACTATTAGAAATGTGCAATCTGGAGGCACGGTTGCGGTAGATACAAATAAGCTTAGAGAGTCCCTTGATTTGCCCATTTCCATCCCCACTTTGGGAGAGAAAGAAATTGACGACTCTCTTTCCACGATCACTGACAATACTACTGAGCTAGCATCTGTAGTTAGTTTTTTTGAAGAAAATGATCCTTCTCCTAATCAAATTAAGCGTGTGCAAGCCAGGCTATTTCATTTTTCAAATAGAGTTAACGATCTGTTGTCTCTGAAGTTGAATGACGTTCAGAGGAAGGAAGCTAGTATGGTTCTCGAAAATCTTTCTGAATTGTCCAGTAAAGTTACCCAATTGTTAACTGGGGAAGTTCCTCCTAAAAATGATCAACCCGTCACGGTGAATGTAGGTAGCGAGGAAGAGCCTCCTAAGGGAGACGTCAATAGGAAAACCGTTGCAGCTCAAACAACCTCTGCCCCATTGGACGAGTCTGAACGCCGAACCTCGTTGAATAATGTACGTTCTGAATTGACATCCTTGCCACTTAAACCTTTACCTACTATGTCACCTGGGTTCAGCAGCTTGCCTCATCCATTAGCAATGTTGCTTAGAGGTATCTCTAAATTTTCTGTTAACACTACCAGTGAAGTTATTTCATTCTTAAGGTTTTTAGTTGAGTTCCAGCATCATGCCCTTGTTTTTTCTCTTTCTCCATGTCAGATTTTGCAAATCATCTATCCCTATGCAATTGGTATTCTCTCAGACAAAATAGTAAGAGCCATTGCCGAGCAATCATCTATTGAGGACTTCCACGCCCACTTGTTATCTAACTTCATCCCGGCTAGGGCAAGGTCCTCCCTTATTCAGAAGTACTACTATCGTGTACAACGGTTGGATGAAAACTTGGCAGATTTCATCCAAGATATTAAGTTCTACACTAGGGTGTTTGCTCTTCACTTCCCGGAGGATCAGATCGTACAAGCTATTGTGGAAGGTATCTCACCATCCTATAGGTCATATTTGTGTTTCGCGGCGTGCCCGCAAACTTTCTCTGAACTTGAAGCATTGGCTGTCTCAGCGGAAGGAGTTAGATACGCCGATTCCTTGCGTGTCGCGAAAGAACCTCCTCCTTCTTTTGGTAATCCTCGGCCTCCTCCTCACCGACCTGTCACACCTCGTAAATGTTATGCTTGCGGGTCACCTGACCATCTTCGCAATAAGTGTCCATTGATCAAATCTAGTAGGGCAAATAATGGAGCTGGCTCGTCACCAGGCTGTTTTAAATGTGGGGCTTTCTCACATATCGCCAAGAATTGCCCAAATTCGAATAGCACCCCCTCCTGCTCAACGTCTGGTGCAAATTCCACCAATGCCAATATTAAAAAGTGACTAGTGGCTTCGGCTGAGTCGACTAATCCATCTTCCCGAGGCTCAGCCCCTGGTAAACAGGTCGAAAATTCAGGGAACGATCAGTCTTCAAATTCATCTTTTGAATGCCCCAAAGAATGTCTTAGGATTGCGGCGGATACCCCCGCACCTGTTCCTTTTCTTAAAATTGAGCTAAATAATGAACCTGTAACTGTTCTATTAGATTCAGGCAGTGTTTGTTCTATTATTTCGGCTGAATGGTATTCAAAATTGAAATCTGTTTGTAAACTACCTGACTATGGCTCATCTCCTGTTCATTATGTTTCGGCTAATTCATCTCCATTAGAAATTCTAGGTTCTGTAAATGTCAAAATCCGCATTTTAAAATTTACATGGAAGATTAAATTGTTTGTGGCCAAGCACTTGTCTTGCCCCATTATATTGGGAGCTGACTTCATTTCTCACACTGGTCTTGTGCTCGATCTTCAGAGTAGGTCGTGCACTTTCAGATTTGCGTCTAATTGTAAAATTCCATTATTGAAATGTAATTCTGCATCATGTTCATCTATTTCGCCTACCCAGGATGAGATGTTGTTAGACCTTAGACATCTACTTGAGGAGCAGGCTGATAGTATTCGTAAGCTGTGTCAGTCGTTTCCAGAGGTGTTCTCGGATACTCTTGGTGTTACTGACCTTATTGAATTCAAAATTGAGGTCACGGATTCGATTCCTGTCCGTTTTCCACCATATAGGCTATCTCCACCTAAAATGAAGGCTCTGAAAGAAATCATCGATCAGATGTTGAAGGATGGTATTATTCGACCCTCTAAGTCGGCGTATTCTTCACCTATTTTTCTAGTCCCGAAACCCCAAGGTGGCTTCAGGCCTGTCACTGATTATAGGACTCTCAATCGGAAGGTGGTGTTACAATCTGTGCCCCTTCCGGATCTTCATTCTTGCTTTTCATGGTTTCGTAAGGCCAAGTTCTTTACTATCTTGGACCTGAATCAGGCCTATAATCAAATTCCCCTAGCGGAAGAGTCTAAACATCTTACAGCGTTTGCCACGGATTGGAATTTGTATGAATACAACCGCGTGCCTTTCGGGCTCCCCACGGGAGCAGCTGTACTCACTAGATTGCTAGATAGGGTCTTCTCCGACATCAAATTTGAGTACTTGTATCACTACCTGGATGATGTCGTCGTATTTTCGGAGACCTTTGAAGAACATCTAGATCATCTGCGAGAAGTTCTCAATCGCCTTCGTAAGGCTGGGTTAACTGTTAAGTTGTCCAAGGTTGCCTTCGCTAAGCCCTCTATGTCATTCCTAGGGCATATTGTCTAGGTGCTGCAGTCGATCATTCTAGAACACAGGCCATCCGTGATTTTAAACCTCCCAAGGACATCAAAGGTATCGCCAGGTTCATTGGCATGGTGAATTTCTTCAGGAAGTTTATTCCTAACTTTGTTAATAGAGCGGCGCCCTTAAACCTTCTTCGTAGGAAAGGCATCAAATTCGAGTGGGGACCTTCTCAACAAGCCGCTTTTGAAGATCTTAAATTAGCTCTCTGTAATGCCCCTGTCCTTGCTATGCCTGATTTCTCAAAGAAATTCATCGTCCAAACCGACGCGTCGTCGTCGGCGGTAGCTGCAGTCCTTCTTTAAGAGACTGAACTAGGGAGGCGACCCATCGCCTATGCATCTAGGACTCTATCGGCTCAAGAAACCAAGTATTCTATCTATGAGCTCGAAGGGTTGGCAGTCTTATTTGCCTTAGAAAAGTTCCGTCTCTATCTGGAACATGTCAAATTCGACCTGGAGACAGATAATCAAGCCTTAAGCTGGGTCTTAGGTAGGCCGCGTCGTACTGGTCGTATAGCCCGTTGGGCCATCCGTATTTCTGCCTTCCAATTCGATGTCAGGCATATCAGAGGTACCGAAAATGTTGTTGCTGATGGACTCAGCCGTATGTTTTCCAACGACGTCGAGACCCATGAACTGGTCGACAGGTCATCACCTCCCGAGTCCATACTATCTGATGTTAATGCCATCTTAACAGATGCTCCCATGCTCTTCAGGGATATCGAGAAATACCAACGTGAAGATCCGACGCTGGCTCCGATAATGGAAACCCTTTCTTCTGGGGAACATGTCGTCCCTTATGTTCTGAGGAATGGTGTTCTATGTTGCCCTTCGAGGCATGATAAGATGATGAAAGTTGTCGTTCCAGCTGTTCTTGTACCTATGATCTTTAAGTACTATCATGAGACCCAATTAGGGGGGCATCTAGGCATCTTTAAAACTCGTGAGAAGATTCGTGAAATGTTCATCTGGAAGGGTATGGACGGTGAAATCCGTGAACTAGTAAAGGCTTGTAAATCCTGTTTGCTTAGTAAACCAACCATGTCCACCGAGGTAGGCCTGTTGACTTCTCATCAAGCGTCGCGCCCCATGGAACGCCTGTATATCGACTACGTCGGACCCTTCCCCCAGTCAAAGGGAAATGCCAACAAGTTCATCTTTGTATGCGTAGATGGTTTTACAAGATTTTCCTGGTTATTTCCGACTAAGCTAGCTACCGCTCAGTCCACCATTACTTGTCTAAATTCTATGTTTGCTTCTTTTGGTCCGTGTCAATACATTGTGTCTGATAATGCTAAGGCTTTCACATCAAATCTTTTTCGTAAATTCTGTTTTGACCTGTCCATCTCTCATGTGACGACTTCTGCTTATTACCCTCAACCATCTCTGGCTGAACGGGTTAATCGTAATCTCAGGTCCGCGCTTATTGCCTATCATCATGAAGATCATTCTAGGTGGGACACGTCCCTGCATTGGTTAGCTTTTGCTTTGAATTCGGCGGTTCATGAATCTCACAAGTTTACTCCAGCTTCTTTGATGTTCAAGTTCGTTCCCAACACGCCGCTCTCTAACCTCTGGTCTCTGAGTGACATTCTACCTGAGACAATAGATCCGGATAACATTAAAGATCTTTGGAAGAAGGCTAAAGCCAATCTTAAGGTGTCTCATGAAAAGGTTAGGGAAAGATATGATCGTGGACGGAGACCCACAAATTTGAAGATAGGTGACCACGTGATGGTCAAGAATTTTGTTCCCGCGGGCAAGCTTGCCCCCAGATTTCATGGGCCGTGCATAATTCTCGATTTTCTTACGCCGGTCACATTATTGTTAAGCAATCCAGCCACCGAGAGGATATTTAGGGTTCACCTGTCACAGATGAAACCGGTGTAATTTCTGTGTTAACTTGCTTCATATAATTTTGAAAGAAATAGGAAGGTTATTTTTTTTCTGAGGGGTTTCACTTTTAAGGCCTTCTGCTCTTGGAATCTGTTTCCTTTGTGCGTAATTATTTATTGTAAACCTTCCCCGCACAGTTAAACTGCCATCCTGTCCTTGCCACGGCCATTACAACGCTCCCGTCTCTTGCTCCACAACACACAGTGGCTTATAAATGCCATGAATATCTGCACGCCGCTGGCCCCTCAACCTCTCCACAAAGCCTGTGCCCTCAAAAATGATGATGGTCCAACAAAATTCTGCCGCCGAGCTTTAATGTTTCAGTGCCCCCGCAGCAGCGCGGCGCCGTACCGCTCCTGAGGCAGGGTACGGGCCCGCCCTTCCCCAGTGAGGCCAACCTGTGTACGGCGAGCCGGAGTCCTCCTCCCGGCCAAGGCTGATGTGCGGCGCACAACCTGTAACTGGCCCGCGTCCTGCATGTTCGCCGCGGGCGCGGCGTGCTTCAACTCCTCTACTCCTCTCATAGTGCGGGCGAGCGGTATCTCAGGGTACTTGAGGGGTCCGAGCGGCCTCCTCTGGACTCAAGCAGCGGCGGCTGGCCTGGCCGTCAAAGTCATCGGCAACTGATATACTTAGTCAGTTACATGGACGTTTCACATCAACAATTATTACCTTTTTGGATTTTAACGCAATATCTGGTGGACTTAGAAAATTTTCTTCTCTTCGAATTTAAAGTTTTTCCTTCTGAATTCAACTTCTACAGACATAAAGACATTACTTCAACAGTTACTACAAGAATTTGGATCCAATCATTTTAAGAAAATTTGTTGGTAAATACTTCTGCAATTAATATCCATATCAACATCATAACTTGGACCTTGTTTTCAAACAAATTTCATGTGTCACCAGTAGTATAATTGGATGGTTCGGCCGCCGCCTCCTCCTCCGGCTCTCGGAAGAGGCCTCCTCCTCAGCCAGTGGCCTCCTCCTCCTCCTCAGCCAGTGGCCTCCCAGTGGCCACCTCCTCCTCCTCCTCAGCCAGTGGCCTCCCAGTGGCCTCCTCCACCTCAGCCAGAGGCCTCTTCCAGTGCTGCCAACTTAACCTAACTAGCGCGAGATAAACAAAGCCACGTGCTTTTTGACAGACAACAACGCACCGCTAACCTCAGTACTGCCATCTTGACGGGCCTAAACCTCAGTAGTGCCAACTTAACCTCACAAGCGAGAGGTAAACAAAGCCACGTGCTTTTTGACAGCTGTCATCGACAACAACGCATCGCAAACCTCAGTACTACCATCTTGACGGGCCTAAACCCCAGTAGTGCTAACTTAACCTAACTAGCATGAGGTAAACAAAGCCACGTGTTTTTTGACAGCCACGTGCTTTTTGACCGATTTGTAAACAAAGCCACGTGCTTTTTGACAGACAACAACGCATCGCTAACCTCAGTACTGCCATCTTGACGGGAATAAACCTTGGTGGTACCAACTTAACCTAACTAGCTCGAGATAAACAAAGCCACGTGCTTTTTGACAGCCACGTGCTTTTTGACAGCTGTCATCCGCCATCTTTAAACTACAGAGCGCTGTGCTGCCCTCTTTCGTCACCTGTCATCGGCAGTGCTGCCATCTTGGCGGGCCTAAACCTTAGTGCTACCAACTTAACCTCACTAGCTCGAGATAAACAAATCCACGTGCTTTTTGACAGCCACGTGCTTTTTTGACAGCTGTCATCCGCCATCTTTAATCTATAGAGCACAGTGCTGCCCTCTTTAGCTACTTACCTTTGAAATGTGGTGGCGGATAATTTGAAAAATGCTTTTTGACAGCAGCCATCTTGCATCGCAAACCTCAGTGCTGCCCTCTTTAGCTAGATACCTGTGGTAGCAGACAATTCCACGTGACAGCAGCCATCTTTAATCAAGAGAGCACCGTGCTGCCCTCTATGTGGTGGCGGCAAATTGAAAAATTCCACGTGCTCTTGTTTGGAAACAAACTCACGTGCTTTTTTGACAGCTACCATCCACCATCTTTAATCAACAGAGCACAGTGCTGTACTCTTTAGCTAGATACCTTTGAAATGTGGTGGCGGCAATTTGAAAAATTCTATGTGCTCTTGTTGGGAAACAAAGCCACGTGCTTTTTTGACAGCTGTCATCCACCATCTTTAATCAATAGAGCACCGTGCTGCTATCATGCGGGCAATTTCGTCACCTATCACCCGCCATCTTTAATCTACAGAACACCGTGCTGCCCTCTTTATGGCTACTACCTTAAGCATGTAGTAGCGGGCAATTTGAAAAGTTCTGTTAGCTATCATCCGCCATCTTTAATCAAGAGAGCACCGTGCTGCCCTCTTTAGCTAGATACCTTTGAAATGTGGTGGCGGCAAATTGAAAAATTCCACATGCTCTTGTTTGGAAACAAACTCACGTGCTTTTTGACAGCTACCATCCGCCATCTTTAATCAACAGAGCATAGTGCTGCCCTCTTTAGTTTGAAATGTGGTGGCGGCAAATTCCACATGCTCTTGTTTGGTAAACATAGCCACGTGCTTTTTTGACAGCTATCATCCGCCATCTTTAATCCAGAGAGCACCGTGCTGCCCTCTTTATCGCAGTAGATGTAAATTCGTCACCTGCCATACGCAGTGCTGCTATCTTTAGCTAGATACCTTTGAAATGTGGTGGTGGATAATTTAAAAAGAAAAATTCTACAGCAGTCCTCTCTCGACGCTAATTGCATAAGATGGCGGCTAAACATGACTCCTTAAGGGTGCTTACGCAAGATGGCTGCTATACACAGGTTCTTATGAGACGCCCTTGGGATGCTTGCGCAAGATGGTGGTTATACAAGGCTCCTTATGAGACACCCTAGTGATGCTTGCGCAAGATGGCGGTTGCTCTTATGAGGCGGCTTAAGGGTCCTTGCACAAGATGGCTAGAGACGCCCTAAGGATGCTTGCGCAAGATGGCGGACACAAGATGGCGGCTATACACGTCTCCTTATGAGACGCCTTAAGGGTGCTTGCGCAAGATGGCTGCTGCTCTTAGCTTAGAGGCTAACGTGTCGTGCTAGTTCGATTCATTAAATTTAGGGCTTAAATGCAAAATGTTAAATATCTCGAAAGCAGTGCACCGTAGAGCAAAACGGACAAAATTTTTCTGCCTAATACCTAGGTTCGCAGTATGAGGAACAAGAAAATCATAGTCTAATGATGGGATCAACGGTTCGGTTCCTACTTAGGCCCTTTGGCATTTGCTCTGTTTTAGCTTGTATTGAAGCGAGTCTTCGTAACATGATCAGGTTTAGCTATGGTAGAGAGTATAACGTGCCGTGCAGGTTCGATTCATTAAATTTGGAGGCTTAAATGCAAAATGTTAAATATCTCGAAAACGGACAAAATTTTTCCGCCTAATACGTAGGTTCGTAGTATCAGGAACAAGAAAAAACATAGTCTATTGATGAGATCAACGGTTCGATTCCTACTTAAGCCCTTTGGCATTGGCAGCTATCTATTTCTACAAGATGGTGGCTGCTCTTATGAGACACAAGATGGCTTGAGACGTCCTAGGGATGCTTACGCAAGATGGCGGACACAAAATGGTGACTATACATAGCTCCTTATGAGACGGCCTAGGGGTGCTCGCACAAGATGACGGCTACTCTGATGAAGAAAGCTAGCTTAGAGGCTACTGCGCAACATAACAGCTGCTGTTATGCATGCAGTGGAGGGCAATTTGAAATTCTATGTGCTTAATCAACAGAGCACCCTGATGCCCTCTTTAGCTGAAATGTGGTGGTGGATAATTTGAAAAATTCTTTTGACAGCTATCATCTTTAAACAAAGGCGACTATACATAGGCTGTTAAGGCCTTATCATTCTCCTCCTCCTCCTCCTCCTCCTCCGCCTCTTATGTCAAGGCATAGCTTTATATCGAACAAGTTTAAACCTGCATCGCGAAGGCAAGCGTGTGCAGCGATAACATTATTGTGCATGTTTAGACTTTCGAAACATAAGAAGAGTAGAATCAAACGCTGTACTCGATACGACATGTGATCAGAACATTGATTGATGCGTTCAGAAAACAAAATAAGTGATCAAGACTAGAATCGAACAATGTACTCAATACATCATGTGTTTAGAATATGTCAGGGGATACGCTTGTTCTAAGAAGATCAGATTGAAACATAACAAGACTAGAATAGAACACTGTAATCGATGTTGTTTACTTCAACATGTGATCAGAACATTGATTGATGTGTTCAGAACACAAAATAAGTGATCATGACTAGAATCGAACACTGTACTCGATACAACATGTGATCAGAACATTGATCGATGTGTTCAGAACACGAAATAAGTGATCAAGACTAGAATCGAACACTGTACTCAATACAACATGTGTTTAGAACATGTTAGGGGGTACCCTCGTTCTAAGAAGATCAGAATGAAACATAACAAGACTAGAATCGAACACTGTAATCGATGTTGTTAACCTCAACATATGATCAGAACATTGTTTGATGTGTTCAGAGCAAAAGTACAATTTTGATGATTTGCGCAGCTAACTCGCTCGGTAAACGATATAGCCAAAGTATAACTTCAAATTATTTACCTTCCATCATTCGTCTTGTGTGTAAAAATCAGTCGAACAAGTTATCGCATAAACATGGCTGAAAAAAAATCGTGATAGGGTATGGAACCCAGGGGTTACATCTTATCAGAAGGGCAAAAAGGATGAAAGGACTCTTCCTCCTCCTTACCGCACATTCCTTGGCTAAAGGGCTAATAGGCTAAAGGGCTAATGGGCTAAAGGGCTAATGGGCTAAAGGGCTAAAGGTGCAACAACCTCATCGATCGCTATCAGCAAGAACGCTTGTACTTTGTTAAGTGTAGAAAATTAATCTTTATTGGTAAATGGTTTTATGTTCAGAACAAGGAATGGAACCTAGGGGTTACGTCTTACCTAATAAAATCCCCGAGGTGCGATGAGTTACGTTTTTCGAACTAGTGTTTGGAACACTGAACTTTTCAAGATGGCAAGAGTGAGGTTAGCAATGTTCTGTTGTTGGATTTTAAATTCCGCGCTACAACATGCATAAGGTGGCAGCCCTTGAGGTTTACTCCCGTAAAGATGGCAAGAGTGAGGTTAGCAATGTTCCGTTGTTGGATTTTTAAAATTCCCCGCTATAACATGCAAAAGGTGGCAGCCTTGAGGTTTACCGCCGTAAAGATGGCAGCAGTGAGGTTAGCGACGCTCTATTGTCCTTCAAAGTGAGGTTAGGGTTCGTCAAGAAGACAGATGTCAAAAAAGCACGTGGCTATGTTTACCAAACAAGAGCACGTGGTCGTGACGTCACGGTCACGTAGTATGTTGCCTCAGCATGTAAAGTTCAATGTCCACACCTACGTAGTTAACACTCTGCTATGTTCACAAGATTTTTTACACATAACTATTCTTTATGCTTTAAGTTCATGCACATAGGCTATGCTAAGATAGCAGTACAAACACATGCGAACTTTGTACATTCTAATGGAATAAGTTTAGTACTGTGTGCGTCATGGATACATGATGTGTGCACGCATTTAATCTTGACTATACGTAATGCTGCTGCTTTGTTTACAAGATTTTTATACATTGCTATTCTTTATGCTTTATGTTCATGCACGCACAAGCGATACTCGTACGCTCTAGCAGGAGAAGTTTAGTATGATATTCGATACATTATCGATAGGTGATGTGTACACGCTTTAGAACATAGCTCATCTTTATGCTTTAAGTTCGTGCACATGGGTTAGGGATACACAAAAGCGATTGCTACATGCTCTAGCGGAAGAAGTCTAGTACGATAGTCGATGCATGTAAAAATCGATAGGTTATGCTAAGATAGCAGCACACTTACATGATTTTAGCACAATCTAGTGGAAAAAGTTTAGCATGATAGTCGTTTCGTGCAAAATCATTAGGTAATGTGTAAACGCTTTGAAACAAGGCTATTCTTTGTACTTTAAGTTCATGCGTACAGGTTATGCTAAGATAGCAGCACAATCTAGCGGAAGAAGTTTAGTACGATATTTGATGCATGCAAAATCGATAGGTGACGTGTACACGCTTTGAAGCATGGCTATTCTTTGTACTTTAAGTTCATGGGTATAAGTTATGCTAAGATACCAGCACAATCTAGCGGAAGAAGTTTAGTACGAGATTCGATGCTTGCAAAATCGATAGGTGTTGTGTACACACTTTGAAACATAGCTATTCTTTGTACTTTAAGTTCATGTGTATGAGTTATGCTAAGATAGCAGCACAACCTAGCGGAAGAAGTTTTGTACGAGAGTCGATACATGCAAAGTCGATAGGTAATGTGTACACGCTTTGAAACATAGCTATTCTTTGTACCTTAAAGTCATGCGTATAGGTTATGCTAAGATAGCAGCACAATCTAGCGGAAGAAGTTCAGGGTGATCTGTACACGCTTTGAAACAAGGCTATTCTTTGTACTTTAAGTTCATGCGTCTTAGTTATGCTTGCGATAGTCGATGCATGTAAAATCGATAGGTTATGCTAAGATAGCAGCACGCTTACACGATTTTAGCACAATCTAGCGGAAGAAGTTTAGTACGAGAGTCGATGCTTGTAAAATCGATAGGTAATGTGTACATGCTTTGAGACATAGCTATTCTTTGTACTTTAAGTTCATGGGTATAGGTTATGCTAAGATAGCAGCACAATCTAGCGGAATAAATTTAGTACGAGATTTGATGCATGCAAAATCAATAAGTAATGTGTACACGCTTTGAAACATGGCTATTCTTTGTACTTTAAGTACATGCGTGCAGGTTATGCTAAGATAGCAGCACAACCTAGCGGAAGAAGTTTAGTACAATATTTGTTGCATGCAAAGTCGATAGGTAATGTGTACTCACTTTGAAACATGGCTATTCTTTTTTACTTTAAGGTCATGCGTATTGGTTATGCTAAGATAGCAGCACGATCTAGCGGAAGGAGTTTAGTACGAGAGTCAATACATGCAAATTCGATAGTTGATGTGTACACGCTTTGAAACATGGCTATTCTTTGTACTTTTAAGTTCACGCTTTGAAACATGGCTATTCTTTGTGCTTTAAGTACATGCGTGCAGGTTATGCTAAGATAGCAGCACAACCTAGCGGAAGAAGTTTAGTACAATATTTGTTGCATGCAAAGTCGATAGGTAATGTGTACACACTTTGAAACATGGCTATTCTTTTTTACTTTAAGGTCATGCGTATTGGTTATGCTAAGATAGCAGCACGATCTAGCGGAAGGAGTTTAGTACGAGAGTCAATACATGCAAATTCGATAGTTGATGTGTACACGCTTTGAAACATGGCTATTCTTTGTACTTTTAAGTTCATGTGTATAAGTTATGCTAAGATACCAGCACAATCTAGCGGACGAAGTTCAGTACGAGATTCGATGCATGCAAAATCGATAGGTGATGTGTACACACCTTTTTACTTTAAGGTCATGCGTATAGGTTGTGTTAAGATAGCAGCACAATCTAGCGGAAGGAGTTTAGTACGATATTTGATGCATGCAAAATCAATAAGTAATGTGTACACGCTTTGAAACATGGCTATTCTTTCTACTTTTAAGTTCATGTGTATAAGTTATGCTAAGATAGCAGTACAATCTAGAGGAAGAAGTTTAGTACGATATTTGTTGCATGCAAAATCAATAAGTAATGTGTACACGCTTTGAGACATAGCTATTCTCTGTACTTTAAGTTCATGCGTATAAGTTATGCTAAGATAGCAGCACAATCTACCTGCAGAAGTTTAGTACGAGAGTCGATACATGCAAAGTCGATAGGTAATGTGTACACGCTTTAAAACAGGTTATTCTTCGTACTTTCAGTTCATGCATCTTAGTCATGCTAAGATAGCAGCACAATCTAGCGGGAGAAGTTTAGTACGAGAGTCGATGCGTGCAAAATCGATAGGTAATGTGTACACGCTTTGAAACATGGCTATTCATTGTACTTTAAAGTCATGCTAAGATAGCAGCACGATCTAGCGGATGAAGTTTAGTTCGATGGTCGATGTATGTAAAATCGATAGGTGATGTGTACACGCTTTGAAACATAGCAATTCATACTGCTGCTCTGTTCCCAAGACTTTTAAGCATAGCTAATCCTAATGCTGCTCTTAGCGACGTCGAGCTAATGATTGATTACGTGACCGTGACGTCACGACCACGTGCTCTTGTTTGGTAAACATAGCCACGTGCTTTTTTGACAGCTGTCTTCTTGACGAACCCTAACCTCACTTTGAAGGACAATAGAGCGTCGCTAACCTCACTGCTGCCATCTTTACGGCGGTAAACCTCAAGGCTGCCACCTTTTGCATGTTATAGCGGGGAATTTTAAAAATCCAACAACGGAACATTGCTAACCTCACTCTTGCCATCTTTACGGGAGTAAACCTCAAGGGCTGCCACCTTATGCATGTTGTAGCGCGGAATTTAAAATCCAACAACAGAACATTGCTAACCTCACTCTTGCCATCTTGAAAAGTTCAGTGTTCCAAACACTAGTTCGAAAAACGTAACTCATCGCACCTCGGGGATTTTATTAGGTAAGACGTAACCCCTAGGTTCCATTCCTTGTTCTGAACATAAAACCATTTACCAATAAAGATTAATTTTCTACACTTAACAAAGTACAAGCGTTCTTGCTGATAGCGATCGATGAGGTTGTTGCACCTTTAGCCCTTTAGCCCATTAGCCCTTTAGCCTATTAGCCCTTTAGCCTATTAGCCCTTTAGCCAAGGAATGTGCGGTAAGGAGGAGGAAGAGTCCTTTCATCCTTTTTGCCCTTCTGATAAGATGTAACCCCTGGGTTCCATACCCTATCACGATTTTTTTTCAGCCATGTTTATGCGATAACTTGTTCGACTGATTTTTACACACAAGACGAATGATGGAAGGTAAATAATTTGAAGTTATACTTTGGCTATATCGTTTACCGAGCGAGTTAGCTGCGCAAATCATCAAAATTGTACTTTTGCTCTGAACACATCAAACAATGTTCTGATCATATGTTGAGGTTAACAACATCGATTACAGTGTTCGATTCTAGTCTTGTTATGTTTCATTCTGATCTTCTTAGAACGAGGGTACCCCCTAACATGTTCTAAACACATGTTGTATTGAGTACAGTGTTCGATTCTAGTCTTGATCACTTATTTCGTGTTCTGAACACATCGATCAATGTTCTGATCACATGTTGTATCGAGTACAGTGTTCGATTCTAGTCATGATCACTTATTTTGTGTTCTGAACACATCAATCAATGTTCTGATCACATGTTGAAGTTAACAACATCGATTACAGTGTTCTATTCTAGTCTTGTTATGTTTCAATCTGATCTTCTTAGAACAAGCGTATCCCCTGACATATTCTAAACACATGATGTATTGAGTACATTGTTCGATTCTAGTCTTGATCACTTATTTTGTTTTCTGAACGCATCAATCAATGTTCTGATCACATGTCGTATCGAGTACAGCGTTTGATTCTACTCTTCTTATGTTTCGAAAGTCTAAACATGCACAATAATGTTATCGCTGCACACGCTTGCCTTCGCGATGCAGGTTTAAACTTGTTCGATATAAAGCTATGCCTTGACATAAGAGGCGGAGGAGGAGGAGGAGGAGGAGGAGAATGATAAGGCCTTAACAGCCTATGTATAGTCGCCTTTGTTTAAAGATGATAGCTGTCAAAAGAATTTTTCAAATTATCCACCACCACATTTCAGCTAAAGAGGGCATCAGGGTGCTCTGTTGATTAAGCACATAGAATTTCAAATTGCCCTCCACCGCATGCATAACAGCAGCTGTTATGTTGCGCAGTAGCCTCTAAGCTAGCTTTCTTCATCAGAGTAGCCGTCATCTTGTGCGAGCACCCCTAGGCCGTCTCATAAGGAGCTATGTATAGTCACCATTTTGTGTCCGCCATCTTGCGTAAGCATCCCTAGGACGTCTCAAGCCATCTTGTGTCTCATAAGAGCAGCCACCATCTTGTAGAAATAGATAGCTGCCAATGCCAAAGGGCTTAAGTAGGAATCGAACCGTTGATCTCATCAATAGACTATGTTTTTTCTTGTTCCTGATACTACGAACCTACGTATTAGGCGGAAAAATTTTGTCCGTTTTCGAGATATTTAACATTTTGCATTTAAGCCTCCAAATTTAATGAATCGAACCTGCACGGCACGTTATACTCTCTACCATAGCTAAACCTGATCATGTTACGAAGACTCGCTTCAATACAAGCTAAAACAGAGCAAATGCCAAAGGGCCTAAGTAGGAACCGAACCGTTGATCCCATCATTAGACTATGATTTTCTTGTTCCTCATACTGCGAACCTAGGTATTAGGCAGAAAAATTTTGTCCGTTTTGCTCTACGGTGCACTGCTTTCGAGATATTTAACATTTTGCATTTAAGCCCTAAATTTAATGAATCGAACTAGCACGACACGTTAGCCTCTAAGCTAAGAGCAGCAGCCATCTTGCGCAAGCACCCTTAAGGCGTCTCATAAGGAGACGTGTATAGCCGCCATCTTGTGTCCGCCATCTTGCGCAAGCATCCTTAGGGCGTCTCTAGCCATCTTGTGCAAGGACCCTTAAGCCGCCTCATAAGAGCAACCGCCATCTTGCGCAAGCATCACTAGGGTGTCTCATAAGGAGCCTTGTATAACCACCATCTTGCGCAAGCATCCCAAGGGCGTCTCATAAGAACCTGTGTATAGCAGCCATCTTGCGTAAGCACCCTTAAGGAGTCATGTTTAGCCGCCATCTTATGCAATTAGCGTCGAGAGAGGACTGCTGTAGAATTTTTCTTTTTAAATTATCCACCACCACATTTCAAAGGTATCTAGCTAAAGATAGCAGCACTGCGTATGGCAGGTGACGAATTTACATCTACTGCGATAAAGAGGGCAGCACGGTGCTCTCTGGATTAAAGATGGCGGATGATAGCTGTCAAAAAAGCACGTGGCTATGTTTACCAAACAAGAGCATGTGGAATTTGCCGCCACCACATTTCAAACTAAAGAGGGCAGCACTATGCTCTGTTGATTAAAGATGGCGGATGGTAGCTGTCAAAAAGCACGTGAGTTTGTTTCCAAACAAGAGCATGTGGAATTTTTCAATTTGCCGCCACCACATTTCAAAGGTATCTAGCTAAAGAGGGCAGCACGGTGCTCTCTTGATTAAAGATGGCGGATGATAGCTAACAGAACTTTTCAAATTGCCCGCTACTACATGCTTAAGGTAGTAGCCATAAAGAGGGCAGCACGGTGTTCTGTAGATTAAAGATGGCGGGTGATAGGTGACGAAATTGCCCGCATGATAGCAGCACGGTGCTCTATTGATTAAAGATGGTGGATGACAGCTGTCAAAAAAGCACGTGGCTTTGTTTCCCAACAAGAGCACATAGAATTTTTCAAATTGCCGCCACCACATTTCAAAGGTATCTAGCTAAAGAGTACAGCACTGTGCTCTGTTGATTAAAGATGGTGGATGGTAGCTGTCAAAAAAGCACGTGAGTTTGTTTCCAAACAAGAGCACGTGGAATTTTTCAATTTGCCGCCACCACATAGAGGGCAGCACGGTGCTCTCTTGATTAAAGATGGCTGCTGTCACGTGGAATTGTCTGCTACCACAGGTATCTAGCTAAAGAGGGCAGCACTGAGGTTTGCGATGCAAGATGGCTGCTGTCAAAAAGCATTTTTCAAATTATCCGTCACCACATTTCAAAGGTAAGTAGCTAAAGAGGGCAGCACTGTGCTCTATAGATTAAAGATGGCGGATGACAGCTGTCAAAAAAGCACGTGGCTGTCAAAAAGCACGTGGATTTGTTTATCTCGAGCTAGTGAGGTTAAGTTGGTAGCACTAAGGTTTAGGCCCGCCAAGATGGCAGCACTGCCGATGACAGGTGACGAAAGAGGGCAGCACAGCGCTCTGTAGTTTAAAGATGGCGGATGACAGCTGTCAAAAAGCACGTGGCTGTCAAAAAGCACGTGGCTTTGTTTATCTCGAGCTAGTTAGGTTAAGTTGGTACCACCGAGGTTTATTCCCGTCAAGATGGCAGTACTGAGGTTAGCGATGCGTTGTTGTCTGTCAAAAAGCACGCGGCTTTGTTTACAAATCGCTCAAAAAGCACGTGGCTGTCAAAAAACACGTGGCTTTGTTTACCTCATGCTAGTTAGGTTAAGTTAGCACTACTGGGGTTTAGGCCCGTCAAGATGGTAGTACTGAGGTTTGCGATGCGTTGTTGTCGATGACAGCTGTCAAAAAGCACGTGGCTTTGTTTACAAATCTGTCAAAAAGCACGTGGCTGTCAAAAAGCACGTGGCTTTGTTTACCTCGCGCTTGTGAGGTTAAGTTGGCACTACTGAGGTTTAGGCCCGTCAAGATGGCAGTACTGAGGTTAGCGGTGCGTTGTTGTCTGTCAAAAAGCACGTGGCTTTGTTTATCTCGCGCTAGTTAGGTTAAGTTGGCAGCACTGGAAGAGGCCTCTGGCTGAGGTGGAGGAGGCCACTGGGAGGCCACTGGCTGAGGAGGAGGAGGAGGTGGCCCTTGGGAGGCCACTGGCTGAGGAGGAGGAGGAGGCCACTGGCTGAGGAGGAGGCCTCTTCCGAGAGCCGGAGGAGGAGGAGGCGGCCGAACCATCCAATTATACTACTGTCACCCCTGGAGGGACTTTTGGGGGGGGGGGGGAGGTCTGTACCGGGCGGTACACCTCCACGCCGCTAATTCAAACTTTGCGCCAGTTGAAACTCCCCTACTGGAGGAAGTCTGAACTTTATCTACTGTATTAATTTTCAAGTTTCTCAGAAGATGTCACTACTTGGAAATTTTGAAGTTTCTGAACTGGGTCGTTTTCGACGTATTTTGTTTTTCCTGTAGTAAGAAGTGTGAACATTCTCTTCTAGAGGACACTACTGAAGAACTACAATGGTGCACCCTAGTGCGAAGTGAAAGAACTATGTTTTTGGAGAAATTTTGAATTCATAAGTTTGTTAATTTTTTTTCAGTCATTGTTTAAGTTGGCAATATTAACCCTTTCTTTCCCCTTGTTTTGAATTTAGCCAATCGCGAATTTCTTTAATTAATTTTCCACCAATTATGTGTTTCTTCTTCATATTGTGTAGGGGTTTTCTTGGTTATCCAATAAAATGATTGTGGGCGGGTGTTTTCATTCCTGAAACGCCTCGAACTTCCCACGAGAGTATATAAACTGCTGATTTTCGGGTCCCTGCGCCACTTCAGTACCAACTTTCAAAGTGTAAAGTACGTAGCAGAGGGCGGGAAGCGCCTCTTTCTTCGGGCAGCAGTACAACAAGGTAATGGCCGTTTAATAACTTCTTTTCTTGCTAGCTCAGCAGTTTAACTCTCGGGGCAGGTCCGAAGCCTTTCACCATGTAACTTTCCTCTAAAATGTAAAGACATTTAGTTTCAATTCTATCTTTTTAAACTAAAAATTTGGGATAGAGAGTGCTTAACCCTCTCGAGCTCCCACTCATATTGCATTGAGGTGAACTTATTTTTTTTTTTCTCAACCGTTTCTTCCTTAACGTAATGTAAATTGTTTCACTCTAAAGTCACCTCTTTAGTATGGGATTAGCCCTTGCATTAGCGGCCTAGAGCCAGATTACGTTTTAAACAAAATGTATTAGGAGTGCAGATCGCCTCCTCTCCAATTGGTATTTTAGAGGCCATGTAATTAACCTTTTCTCACTTAATAGGCCTCAGTAGGTTGGGTATTTTACCCCTGTGTTTATGTCCTTAGAGGACAGCTTGAAGGTGGAATTTGGTGTGACCTTTGACAGGCTTAAATTTTGAGAGCGAGTTGCTCTTTCTTGAAAATTTTGTTTTCTGCGCGCCTCAAGGAGGCTTTACTGTGTAATTTGGAGCAAGTGCTCCTGGGCATGAATGGGGTTTTCTGCCCCTCTGTTGAAACTTGTGTTGGGGTAAAACTGGGCTAATTGCTCAAGAATTGTGAGTTCGGGGCTTGAAGCCCAAATCCTGTAAATACTGTGATTGTACCTTTGTTGTATTGCTACTCTGTACCTGCCATGCTTGTTATTTCTTGATTTTGCAAAGAAAATATAACCTGGTTAAATTTTAAATTAATTTTAATTTCGTAGCCTGAGACCTGTTCACCCCCGCACCTTCTTTCACCTCTGCTGTTCCACAGATACCTCGGAACACCCTGGTTTAGAAATACCAAAGAAGACCTGCAAATGCTTCATATCTCAGCTGAAGACGCCTTTAACAGAGATCTCTTCCGCAAGAAAATATTGACGAACGGGCTAAACCGAGACGAGCAACCGAAGAGAAGACACGGTGCCCCTTGGACAGAGGAGCGTAAGCAGGCCTACTCACAAAGAATGAGGGAAATTTGGGCTCTAAAGAAGGCCAGGTTCAGTGACAAATGCAACAAGACTTAACGTGGTCCTGGATGGACCCAGCTAATTATATAATAATAATAATAATAACAATAACAATAACAATAATAATAATAATAAAAATAATAATAATAATGTTAACGTTGTTTACAAGATAAAATGTATCTATTTAATTTTCACCGATTCAGTGTCTGTAATACGAAGATGGCAGCGAGAATAAAAAATTGTAAGTAATATAAAGACAAATCAGGACAAGCGTAAATGTTACGGCATTATTTTACAGGTGTCTAATAAAATTTGAAATGATTGCCTGCTATTTGTTCGCTCGGGGAAACCCCCTCGAACGAATACGAGCGAGTGAAATACAAATGCTCTAGCTGCCAGGCGATCGCAGATCACGAGGTGACGTCGTTGTCTCGGTCGATGCAGACACTGACACGAAGGTGGAGGAACAAGGGGAGAAGTGGTAAAATACGAGAGGAAGAACAAAGAAAGCAACACAGTCATTTCCTGCATTAGAGTTCACGAAGAATCTTATTATTATTATTATTATTATTATTATTATTATTATTTATTTATTTATTTTCCTTAGGGGTGGTAGATGGAGAAAGGGCAAGCCCCACATACACGGAAGTGCCTCCATCTCCGCATGTGTACATAAACTCTACTGAATATTTACATACAAACTTATGTAGACAATTTTAAATTTACATATTTACACTACAAACACTGTACCCTTAGAATATTAATTATCTTGATTTATCCTGAAAATATTAGATTATGAACACCCAGCCATTTATACTCTCACTCAGACCCCTGTATACTAAAGGTGTACAATTTGTACTCCAGGCTTGCCTGCCCCAAGCAGCTCTGCAACAAGCGAAGCAGCTTAGCTTGAACGTCAGCGAAGCAAGAGTGCACGCGTACTGAGCGCGCTAGTCATAGCAAACCAAAACCTGGGTTTCCCTAAGCCTGACAGGTTGCCTGGGACCCGTTCGGACTGCCGGACTTGACAAGAGTAAACGTGAAGTTCGCTATCGACGCGACGTGGATGTGCCGTTATATGTATTGCGTCGAGTGCAGCTCTGTTGTAGTTAGAGGTGCAACCAGCAGGAAAATGAACAAATCAACCGTATAGGAAGTCGAAGAAAAATTAAACAGTGGTGAATTTATTCTAGCAATAAAACAGAGCACAAATCTAGCATGGGAAAAATTATCATGTGTTTATGAACAGGTATCAAATAAGCCAGTAGGTTACTCGCAATGCAATTTTTGCAAAAAGCTACTCAACACCCATTCAAGGACCTCAAGTATGTTGCGACATGTCTGCAAATTTGATCCAAATTTTCCACAGTCTAAAAATATTTTGAAAGAGGACAAGGACTTCGTGACTGACAAGTGCGTGGAAATGTGCGCCAAGGACTTGAGACCGTTTAAAACTATTGAGGGTGAAGGATTTTTAAATTTAGGGCGAACGCTGATAGAAATGGTCAAAAAGTATGGCTCGCTAGATATTAAAAATGTTATACCCTCTCGAAGGTATAAACCTCCGCGGACAAAGTGCGCAGTAAAACGCTTCCCGATATAGTACATGCTATTAAATCTGGCATCTGTCCGAGTACCGCTGACCTGTGGACAGATAATTACAAGGGTGTGCACTATTTGTCTGTCACAATGCACTATATAAATGCAAATTGGTCTCTCAGTAAGAATGTATTAATGTGTTCGGCAGTTCCTGACTGTCCAAAAACTGGTGAAAATATTCGCAGTGAATTGGAAGATCGTTTGAAAGGACATGGCCTTTCTCATGAAGATATTTGCAAAATTACATTTGTAACAGACCAGGGAAGCAATATTGTTAAGGCCCTCAGCATATACAATCATCTTACATGCATGGCTCATATTATTAATACGGTCTTGAAGCATGTTCTGAGCGAACCCTTTTTGAAAGAAAGTGTTCCTAATGTGTTAGCTGTTATCCATTCAGTGAAATATCTGATTTCGTACTTTAAGAGAGGAGGCCTATGTGTAAGGTTACAATCATCTTCGAAACCGTATGTTTCTACTCAGTGGAAAGTTATTTTGACATGATGCAATCAGTTCACTCCCAGATAGATGCTGTGAGAACTGTTTTAGAGAAGGAGGGTGCCTCTGATAAAATGCTCGGTTATGATCAGGATATTACTGGCCTGCTTATAACATTTCTTAAGCCATTTAAGGAAGCCACAATTGATCTTGAGGGTGATGAGGAGCCGACTTTGCAACTGCTACTTCCGTGGTTTTATGCCTTAAAAGCCCATTGTACTCTACAGGATGACGATGAACAGGTAATATTTCATTTTCAAATTTTAACGCGAGTCTCCTGATATTTAAATTTTTCTTCTATTTGCTTTACGTCGCACCGACACAGATATGGGATGGGATAGGAAAGGCCTGGGAATTGGAAGGAAGCAGCCGTGGCCTTAATTAAGGCATAGCCCCGGCATTTGCCTGGTGTGAAAATGGGAAACCACGGAAAACCATCTTCAGGGCTGCCGACAGTGGGGCTCGAATCCACTATCTCCCAATTACTGGATAGTGGCCGCAATTAAGCGGCTGCAGCTATCGAGCTCGGTATTTAAATGTAAACATGCTTTCATACTAAATGGATTTTTAGTACTTGAAGCGTTTGAAACAAACCGGTGGTGTCTTCTTGCAGCAGAAAATGGAAGTCACTATGTTACGCAAAATTGCAACATTTTTGGTGCCTAAATATCGCACTAAATGCAGGAGAACAAAACGTTTGTTTTTGAGGCAGTTCAGCAAATGTGTGCTGAAGGTAAGATTCTGTGGTTATTTAATAATAATAATAATAATAATTAATAATAATTTATTTATTATTATTATTATTATTATTATTATTATTATTATTATTATTATTATTATTATACCTATGAAAATGAGATATTTTAATATTCTAACATAAGCATAAAATATCAAGAACTTGGGCATATATATTTTCAGAGCAGCTACCCAATCAAAATAGACAAGACAAAAAGTCCCATCTTCTTCAAATGAAGAAAATTCAGTGCAACGTAAGGAAGCGAAATTTGACGATTGGTCAGAAAATTCGCCAATGATACATGATGAGGTCAGTAGGTACTTGCAAGAAGGGTTTGTTAGTGACGAAAATATACTGCGGTGGTGGAAAAATAATTCGCACAGCGAAAACAGTGCTTAACATACCCGCTACGAGTGCCTCCATCGAGTGGGTATTGAGCTTCTCGGGAAATTTAATCAGCGAAAAGCGTTCCCTTCTTGATGCGCAAAGACTTAATGACCTCATAGTAATGTACACAAACGATAGTGTGTCCATGCATTAAATATTGGTATCCAGTATGCACAGTATGAGGCGACCACAAACTAAGAGAATAAGCGGTAAAATTACACTTCTGAACTGATTAGGTTTATAATTATTTCTTTTGGTTTTGTGGGGAAGGGGTTCCTTGAATGTATTTCAAAAAAGTTACCTCTAAAATTAATACTTACATTTATGACTTGTAAACCCTACCTACATTATGCATATCTTTGCTTCTAATTTTCTCGAATAATAAATAATATATTATATTTATTGTCATACTAGCTGTAGTACCCGGCGTTGCCCGGATAGTTTTTGAATGTTTACATTTAATATTTGTATTACCAGTTAGTTGAGTGTGAAGTAAATGCTTATAGAATTCTTTTTGAGATGTTGATTTTACGACTTATCATGTAGTTTTATAGTTATTTAAATGTATCTGACTTCAAGTTTTAGATTATTTAATTATCGAGTAAACACTAATCTCGGTCATTTTATACTATTTACTTTTAAGCCCTTCTCAGCTCCTGCCTCGATGGAGGCTGAACGTGGACTTAAACGCTATCCACAGCGTCACAGTTCGTATCAGCGACACATAAGCAATGGATTTCGACATTAATATTGGTTATTTTTCCTTATTTTTGCACGTCAGCCCCTCTCACTCCCCAACACCAGCGGGGGCTAGGTGTATCTGACCTCCACAGTAATGTTTTCTATATAGTAAGTCATGTGTATACCAAGTTTGATTGAGAGATATGCTAAAACATACACACATCCTTAAACTCTGTCCCTTTGGACGTTTTCAATTTTTTGCCAGTTCTCATCCGCCTGCCGAGTAGGATCGAGCTTTATCTTAAACGGCATCCAGAGTGTTACAGTTCATCTCAGCGACCCCGAAAAATATGGATTAGACACAAATTTCGGTCATTTTCGGTTAATATTTACATTTCGCCCCTACTTTAGAGGCTAGGAGTCTCTTACCCCTAGGGTATATTTCTCGAGACAGTAGGTCCAGTATACACACATGCGTCCATTCTCTCGGTCATTTTCGAAATTTTGTTTTTCAGTTTTTCTCACCGCTATGCGAAAGGAGGCAGAAATTTGACTTCTAAAAAAATTGGAGCGTTACTATTCATCTCAGCGACCCCGAAAAGAATGCATTCGACACTATTTTCGATTATTTCTACACCTCATCCCGTCGTAGGTGTGCTAGGGTTGTCATACCTCCACGCACTTTGTCTCCTGATAATAAGTCATAAGTGACCAAGTTTGTTTGAAATTGTTCCCGTAGTCCCGAAACTTATGGATTCAACACTAATATCGGTCATTTTCAGTCTTAATTACATTTCGTACCCTTATCTAAGGATTCAAGGGGTGTCTTTCCCCCTTAGTATTTTTTTCAGGTAATAGGTAATATTTGTATTAAGTTCTGCCGACAGTTATAATGGAACGTAGAAAAAACATCCTTATTTGGATATTTTCTGTTCCTGACTCCTTCTCACCCGCCTGGCAATTGGGGATCAACTTGGATTTAAACGACAACCGGAGTGCCACTCCTCATTTAAGCGACACTTTAAACCATGGATGTGACATTATTTTCGATTATTTTATCTCTAACTCCCTTCCTAACCAATCACCACAAAAGGGGCCTTAATTTGGACCTTAAAAGTCCAGAGTGCCACTATTCACCTCAGCGACCCTAAAAACTGTGGATTCGACACTAATTACGATTATTTTTATATATCACTCCCCCTTGCCCCCCGCCCCTAGTGGTTCCTGGGGTGACTTATCCCCACGTGGTTTGTCTCCTGATACTAAAAATCCGGAGTGTTGCTATTCACTTTGGCGACCCCGAAAACTTCGTATTCGACACAATTTTCGATTACATGTATATATCACTTCCGCCTCGCCCCCACGCCAAAGGGCCTGAACTTGGACTTAAAAAAATTGGAGTGTCACTATTCATCTCAGCAACCCAAAAAAGTATGTACTTTGATGATTTTCATATCTCAAGCCCCCCGCCCCCCACCCCTAATGGTTCCTGGGGTGTCTTATTCCCACGTGGTTTGTCTCCTGATAGTAAAAATCCGGAGTGTCAGTATTCATCTCAGCGACCCCGAAGAGTACTCGACATTCTTTTCGATTATTTTTATACATCACTCCCCACCTTGTCCCCCACCCTAAAGAGGGCTGAACTTGGAATTTAAAAATTCCCGGGATGTCACTATTCACCTAAGCGGCCACGAAAAGTATGGACTCGACACTATTTTCGATTATGTGTATATATCACTCCCCCCTCGCCCCTACTCCAAAGGGGGCAGAACTTGGACTTTTAAAAAATTCGGAGTGTAACTGTTCATCTCAGCGACCCCGAAAAGTATGGATTCGACACTATTTTCGTTTATTTTTATAAATGACCCCCCTCGCCCCCGCCCCTAAGGGTTCCTGGGGTGTCTTACCCCCACGTGGTTTGCCTCCTGATTCCAAAAATCCGGAGTGTCGCTATTCACTTTGGCGACCCCGAAAACTATGTATTTGACACTATTTTCGATTATTTGTATATATCACTCCCCCCTCGCCCCCACCTCAAAGGGGGCTGAACTTGGACTTTAAAAAAATTGGAGTGTCACTATTCATCTCAGCGACCCCGAAAAGTATGGATTCGACACTATTTTCATTTATTTTTATATATGACCCCCTCGCCCCCCGCCCCTAAGGGTTCCTGGGATGTCTTACCCCCACGTGGTTTGTCTCATGATACCAAAAATCCGGAGTGTCGCTATTCACTTTGGCGACCCTGAAAACTATGTATTCGACATTATTTTCGATTATTTATATATATCACTCCCCCCTCGCCCCCACCCCAAAGGGGCTGAACCTGGACTTTAAAAACAAAATTGGAGTGTCACTATTCATCTCAGCGATCCCGAAAAGTATGGATTCGACACTATTTTCATTTATTTTTATATATAACCCCCCTCGCCCCCCGCCGCTAAGGGTTTCTGGGGTGTCTTACCCCCACGTGGTTTGTCTCCTGATACAAAAAAATCCGGAGTGTCGCTATTCACTTTGGCGACCCCGAAAACTATGTATTTGACACTATTTTCGATTATTTGTATATATCACTCCCCCCTCGCCCCCACCCCAAAGGGGGCTGAACTTGGACTTTTAAAAATATCGGAGTGTCACTATTCATCTCAGCGACCCCGAAAAGTGTGGATTCGACACTATTTTCATTTATTTTTATTTATGACCCCCCTCGCCCCCCGCCCCTAAGGGTTCCTGGCGTGTCTTACCCCCACGTAGTTTGTCTCCTGATACTGAAAATCCGGAGTGTCGCTATTCACTTTGGCGACCCCGAAAACTATGTATTCGACATTATTTTCGATTATTTGTATATATCACTCCCCCCTCGCCCCCACCCCAAAGGGGGGCTAAACTTGGACTTTAAAAAAATTGGAGTGTCACTATTCATCTCAGCGACCCCGAAAAGTATGGATTCGTCACTATTTTCATTTATTTTTATATATGACCCCCCTCGCCCCCCGCCCCCAGGGGTGTTTGGGATGTCTTACCCCCACGCGGTTTGTCTCCTGATACCAAGTCATAAGTGTATCAAATTTGGTTGAAATCGCTCCGATGGTTTGGGAGGAGATGTGGTACAAACCCACCCACCCACCCACATACATACAATGACTTTTATATATATATATAGATTTCCATCAACTGTCATTATGTTTATTTAAATATTCAAACGTTTTTTTTCAGAGAACCTACTTTTTATTAAGTAACTATTTTTGACAGAGAGAAATATTATTTGTTAATTAGTTACATAAGACGTCTGAATTACGAAATAAATTTAAACATATCTTTGTAATGATTAACATAATACTAAATAACCATATATAATAATATTATTGTGTTGACAAATCCTATATCAATTCTGGCATGTAACAACCCCTTCCTGTCTGCATTCACGCGAGTCTCATATCACCACAATGAACGAACAAACATCAATTAACGCAGCAGGAAGAAGAAAGCAAGCAAGCAAGCTAACCTGTGGCCTGCCCAAGTTGGGCTGAGCTTGATCCGGCCAGGAGTGCAGCAGCCTGCTTGTACTGTTGTTTACGTGCAACTAGCTTGCTTGCCTACTCTCCAGGCAAGCATGGGCAAGTTAAATGCGGAGTTTGTACACCTCTACTGTATACACACTCATTCACAACCACTCCCACACGCGCACGCATACACATTCACCCACATTCACCTGTACTTGCACCCATCCTTCCTGCAATTCTAATTTATACAAGTTATATACACAGCATATGGGTTTCTATTTACATATACATTTTCTTTACTTCGCGGAGGAAGTGAGGAAGAGGAAGTAGCTTTACCTCAGATGGTATAAGGTTCCAGGTACGAGCAGCCCTGGAGTAAAACCCATTTGAATATGCAACATACCTAAAAATTCCATATTTTTGTACCAATAGTTCAAGTGTGAAATTCTCAAAAATATGTCTTATTAAGACGGTGTAGAAAATAGATGAAAGTGTTGCTTTGTGCATGTAGATGCACGAAAAAGTGAAAAAAATTATGTAAATTACATTTTACCGTTACAATGTTTTACCTTTCTCAAGTTAACCGAAAGCAATCAGTTCTTTAGTGTAATTATAAATATATATATTTTTGGTTAAGAAACGGGATAGTTAAACATTGTAATCATGTAATCTGCATTAAAATAAACTAAATATTGACCTATAACACTGTAATTGGAAATAAAGTATAAAATCTGATAATAAAACACTGAGAAAAAATGGATCTGAAAAAAATCCAAAGAAAAGCAGCTCGATTTGTTCTGGGTGATTTCCGACAAAAGAGTAGCGTTACAAAAATGTTGCAAAGTTTGGGTTGGGAAGAACTGAAAGAAGAAGAGCTGCTCGACTAAGTGGTATGTTCCGAGCTGTCAGCGGAGAGATGGCGTGGAATGACATTAGTAGACGAATAAGTTTGAATGGCGTTTATAAAAGTAGGAATGATCACAATATGTAGATAAAGTTGGAATTCAAGAGGACAAACTGGGGAAAATATTCATTTATAGGAAGGGGAGTTAGGGATTGGAATAACTTACCAAGGGAGACGTTCAATAAATTTCCTATTTCTTTGAAATCATTTAGGAAAAGGCTAGGAAAACAACAAATAGGAAATCTGCCACCTGGGCGACTGCCCTAAATGCAGATCAGTATTGATTGATCAGTTGATATGGCTTTTTTTTTTAAACATGCTGGACTTCGTTTTGTGATGCATTTAGCAGGTAGAAGACGAGCAAGTCGGGTGACGTCACACCGGATGTGTAGCGTGCTCATCCTGGCTGGTCCACCTCTCAATCTACACAGGATATCCGCCAGATACTTTCCTTCAGCTGGGGATCCCAGACGTCCCAAGTTCCCAACAAAGTCTAAGTAGTATGCAAAATGTCCCGGTTTTCGCCAATGCAGCTTAAATATACTCGTATAATGGGAAATTTATAAATTCCCGCCCTCTCCAGTTATAAGAACGTTGATCTTCTGCTTGAATCTGTCTGCCTCAACAAATCTAATCACACAGACGATTTTCTCACTGATGGATGAACAGCTTGTGGAGCAAACAGAAGAAAAGACTTCAAGTAAAAACTGCAAAGACAATTTTGCTGTCTGAGACATTTTACAATCATCTTTCTCGCCTGAAAACTGTTGAAAGTTGTTCTCTGTTGCGAAATACTGCACATCCAAGCACTCCGAAATCTAAATCTACAAATATATCCGTGACTGAAAAGAAGTATAAATAGACGTGTAATTAAATTATTTCCGCTGAAATTTAAGATTGTCCAGAAGGCTGGTATGTGGTTAGAAAGGTAACCTTGACTGGGGAGTGTGTGAAAAAAGCTGCACAACCTCGGGACGAGGATACCACTTTACTTATTGAAATTAATGTACCCGCACTTTAAAACAATAATTGGCCTTTAAGGATAGAACCTGCTCAGAGACACGCCCGGAGAATGGATCTAAACAAACGTTGCAATATGTCCCGCTCGTCACCGTAAGTGCTAATGTCGTATGTAAATTAATTTCTCTGTTTATCAGCTCACATGTTCCCTTTTTATTCTGTGGGTTGCAAATCACTCACCACCCCCGTTTGGGTACGCCTGATTTTTGTTTCCCTTCTCGTCATCCTCCTCCCTATTTCATGACTATCACCTGTTAACTGTTGGGCTGGGAACTCTACATCGCAGATGTAAATGCCCTCCTCTTTCTTCTGTGCTGTGCAGCCAGGGTCCCAGTCTGGCAGCAACTGGGATATTAAACCTCAGAACTCTTTCAGCTTGGAGGAAAGAAGCCGCTAACGGTTTATTTACGTCACTAGAATTAGTTTCCCTATTCCCCTTTCATGTCCCTTCCCGTACTGCCAGAATGAAGACCCTCCCTACTGCCATCTACCCGAAGTCCAACTATCAGTATTCCAGCAATGTATCTCAACAGGAACCTAGATATCTTATCACATCCTTCCTTCTGTCATATTTCTCATATAATTTACCTTCATTTTTTCTTCTTGTTCTTTGCTATTCTTCTCTTGTACTTAAGTGAATTTCCCTTTGTTTCTGTCGTTGTCAATGTAAATATGTAAAGTAACGTACAGGATTTTGCACTTGTGTGTACACGTTCGTATTTTTCTCATTTTTGATTAATAAATAACAGCTATCAATTCCAACCACATCAAGGATACCCATTTTTATGTCACAATAATATTACACAAATTACATCGATTGGAATTAAGTTTTCGTAATTATGAGAGAAATGGCAGCGACACCTGTGCCAGCGATCTGTTATGAAACAGTTGAAGCGCCTGTGTTCTTTGATCCAGGACGAGAGCTATGCACAGTAGGCCTACATATTATCGTAAACAAACGACAATGGCATCGTCTCTTGTCCTTCCGTTAGTTCCATAAGCTCCCTGATATTTTAGGCGCGGACACTCGATGTCGGCATGTAAACGATCTCTGGTTTGTTGTTTAAAGGGCCTAACAGGTAGGCCATCGGTCCCTAATGGCACGAGGTGAACAAAATGAAAATTAAAACCTCATAATCTATCCACTGACTAGAATCTAAGACGAATGATGAAACAATTCACAATGCCTTCTTTTGCTACCGCCTTTTCCCACACCTGTATATTTGGCCGTGTTTCACGGCCGGATGCCCTTCCTGACGCCAACCCTACATTGGATAATTATAATCACTTGCGTGTTTCGGTGGTAGTTGGTAGTGCGGTATGTTGTATGAATATGATGAGGAGAGTATTCGGACGGACACACACACCCAGTCCCCGAGTCAGAAGAATTAATCCGAAACTATTCAAATCTCCGACCTGGCCGGGAATCGAATCCGGGACCCTCTGGACCGAAGGCCAGTATGCTGACCATTCAGCCAACGAGTCGGACCCAATTCACAATGCCTTCATTACTGAGATAATACGCATCTTTTTTGCTAGTTGCTTTACGTCGCACCGACACAGATAGGTCTTATGGCGACGATGGGATAGGAAAGGGCTAGGAGTTGGAAAAAAGCGGCCGTGGCCTTAATTAAAGTACAGCCCCAGCATTTGCCTGGTGCGAAAATGGGAAACCACGGAAAGATACTCATCTAAAGGAGTCCAAAATCCAGGTCATCGGCCCATCGTAATGGTACTAATCGCTCGTAAAGCAGAACCTATAGTGGTACTAATCACAGGTAATGTAAACCCATGGTATGTCATACACAATGGTACCGCTCACAGGTAACAAACCTATGGTGTTTCGCACAAGGGTACACTTACAAGCAACGCAGACACATGGGGTCCCTCACATAGTGGAACAAATCACGGGCGCCGGTATTGGAACTCATCACAGACCTCGTATACTCACGGTGTTGCTCACATTATGGTAACACCCACAGGCAACATAAACCCATGATATTCCTAACATAGTGCACTAATCGCAGGCATCGTAGACACACAATTTCTCATAAAGTGGCACTAGTCACAGGTAACGCAGACATATTCTGAAAACAGTGGAACTCCCTGACCCGTAGTGTTCGTCACAATAGTACTGTTCCTCGGTAACGTAGACCCACGGGTTTCCTCCCAAGGTGGTACTAGTCACAAGTAACGTCCACCCACGGTGTTCCACACATAATGGCACACATCAAAAGTAATCTTATGGTTCTAATGTTATCATCCCTTGGTCGCCCCTTTTAGTCGCATTTTGCGACAGGCAGGAAATACCGTGGATGTAGTCTTCGTCTGCGTCCCCCACCCACAGGGGGTCATACGGTGTGTATCTCATCCATCTGCTAGAATATTGTAGACGTCAAAATTCAAACGCAGCCCTGCAGAAATAGCCCAGAACATTAGTTCATTAACGCAGACAAATCCATTTTGTTTAAAGAAAACTTATGCTATTTTGCAATCGAGTCGGCCTTCGTAATTCCTTCGCTTAGCGTCAATGGACTACCTTGTTTTTAAGGGCAATAAGTAAGTCACTTGAGGGCATCGTGATCTATTTAGTTCGACTTTTACGAACCACAGAACCGTTTCACACATCGTATATCTGACAAACCTTAGTCGGCCTGTGGAGGTATCTTAGTATTGTTATTCGTTATCTCGGTCGGTAACGTGCCCAGTCAGCAAGTTGAGAATGTAGGTTATTCGACCGACTAACTGTAGTATTTCAAGTTGTTAGCACAACCTCGTTCAGAGTCACGTCCACATGTGTTTTCGTTAGTTACTATCACAACACTGCATTCCTTACAGCAAGGAGGCCTTGAGCTTGGCTTTAAACAAAACTCATATACTGGATACTGTGTTGGCATTTGCTTTTAAAAGAGACCAGCAGTAAGTACAAAATAAAAGTAAATAGGTTCAATTACAGCTACCTGAGGAAAAAATGTACTCAATTGCAATTACTGACATTTTTTCATATAGGGATGGAATGATACCAAAGTTACTCCATTTTGTGTTCCTTACCATAGATACATTAAGTGGGTATCATCGTTAGGCGAGACAAGTCAGACTTTCAAAATGATTGCTGCCAAACAAAGTTTGCACGTCACTTTCGTGTTTGTATTATTTTCAGGATAAATAATTCATAATATTTATTCGAATGGGGGAATGGAAATGCCTTAACCTCTTCACCATCACATGGCTCCGTTCTCGACCACGTAACCTCCGTAGGTCGTAGAGGTATCCCCTGCATTTCGCTAGAGGAGACCTCTTGCTGGCATTGTTTCCACTTGTGTCGTGTCCTCGGTCAACTCTTATTAGAGCATTCGAGGCCTTCGTGGCCCTTGTCTTTCTTTGGCCGATATCTTCATATTTCGATATGTCGAACCTCTTCTTTCAGATTAGTGTTGTATAGAGTTGTATCACCACCACCACTTACGGAAACAGGCCATGACGAGATGTTGAAGGTGAAGGGTTTCAGACAACTGTAACGCCATCTACAATTCAGGAACCACTCTGGAGGGCCGGCTAATATCTACCTTCGTCACCACACCGAAATCATTTACGAAGAAATTTGAGGATTTCCGAACCATCAGCCTTATGAGTCACATGTTAAAAGTATTCCTGAACATCATACGTGCCAGAATGTATAAGAAGTGTGATAAATACACAGGTGAAACGCAATTTGGACTTCGCGACTCCACGGGCACCCGCGAAGCCCTTTCCGCGTTGCAAGTACTCGTTCAGAGATGCGGGGACATGAGCTGTGGCATGTTGTGTTAGCACCAAAAGATGATCCAGGCCCTTCGCAGATTGGGTATGGATGAAAAATACCAATCCGTATAGGTACCAGCGAACGCAATTGAAAGTCGAATACCACATAACGGAGTAAGTAGAAATACAAAGGGGCGTCAGGTAAGGTTGCGAATCAGCGGGAAGAACCTGAATAACCTACGGTACGCAGACGACTCGGTCCTCTTAGCCATCAGCCTGAAGGCTATGAGAACTGGAAGCGAAGAACTTATTACTAAGAAGACCGAGTTCATAGTGGAACGAGCAGGCCCGCTGATGACAGGAATCCAAGAAATCGATAGAGTGGACAAATCTGTCTACCTAGGAAGCAGCCTCAACGCACGGTGGGACCCCGATGCAGCAATCAAAGCCCGAGTAGAAATCGCCAGATCGATCTTCATTAAACTTGCTGTGCTCCAAAGATCTGAGCCTATCGATACCATCAAGTCTGTTGTAGAGCAGAGGCGTGGACACGAACTCCAGCAAATGAGAGAACAATAGAAGGCTGGATGAACCACGTGACCAACATCGCAGTACTGCGGCGTATCGGCCACTGAACTGATTAAAAAATTAGAATATTTCGTACAATCCAATTCATCATTCAAGGCAAGATATTCGAAGAGGTCCTGGCTGCAAAACCTCAGCCAATGGTTTGAACTGCCATCTGACGAGCTGCTCCTCTCTGATGATCGCCGACATCCGGATCGGATAAGACACAAGAAGAAAGAACGCCCTTCGTGGCCCTGTCTTCTTCGAAATGTCGGACCTTTTCAGTTTTCCTTCTTATTAGTGTGAAGGAAAACTGTTGCCCACTTGTACTTCCTGTTAATACAGTAATCGCCACACACATTCAAACTGAAAATAATCGTATGAATTTGGTGTTCTGGATCCTTGTGGTCACCTGCAATTCCAAGCAGACGAAAATAAGTTCCTGAGATATTTGGGAGCATAACAACCACGCGTATCTCCGTAATTGTTCCTGGTGTGGTAACAATGTAACGACCGCGAGTATCTCCGTTATTGTTGTTCGCGTGGTAACAATGTAACGACCGCGAGTATCTCCGTTATTGTTGTTCGCGTGGTAACAATGTAACGACCGCGAGTATCTCCGTTATTGTTGTTCGCGTGGTAACAATGTAACGACCGCGAGTATCTTCGTTATTGTTGTTCGCGTGGTAACAATGTAACGACCGCGAGTATCTTCGTTGTTGTTGTTCGCGTGATAACAATGTAACGACCGCTAGTATCTTCGTTATTGTTGTTCGCGTGGTAACAATGTAACGACCGCTAGTATCTTCGTTATTGTTGTTCACGTGGTAACAATGTAACGACCGGGAGTATCTTCGTTATTGTTGCTCGCGTGGTGAAAATGCAGGAAACATAAAAGATCGGGAATTGTGTTTTGCACAATTTTTGTTATGTTTTCGATAGAGTTAATGTTCTGATCCCCTCGCCAGTGAGTAATAGCCTAATGTACACCTTGAAAGTTTCCAGTTTACCCGTCATGGCTTAACAGACAGTTGAACCTAATTCGAAATAAAAACTAAAGCCTGTCTAATAAGGGAAAAAGTCTATCCTAGCCAGCGATTGGGGACAGACGTGCTGACTCGAGGTGCCGGTAGAGCCGGTGTGGAGTGTGACCGGTGAGTGGAAAAGTAAGACGGGAGGGAAGAGGAAGATGATTGGTGTGGATCAATATCGGGTAGTTATTGGAAGATGGCAGGGGAGATGGAAGAAGGAAACAGCCAGGAATGAAGGAGGTAAAGTGGAAACAAGAATGATGGGCGAGATGATACTGGTGGCAGCAGTGATCATGGTTCTGCTAGCTATACGGGGTGTGGAGGTTAACCCCGGCCAGACTTCCAGTGGCAACATGAACTGGGAAGACGTGGAGGTCATAAGAAGAGTAGTTAAAGAAGTTGTGAAAGAAGTATGTCCATTTGAGCAGATTAAGAATATGATGAAGGAACAAGTGAAAGAATTTGAACATATGAGGCGTTGGATACAGGGAAAAATATACGAAACAATGAACAAAGTGGAAATCAGCAAGAGAGAAATTATATCACTCAAGGTAAAAGGGAGATGGAGGAAGAGGTGGCGAAGCTGAAGGAAGAAATAGAAGACAGTAGCCAAGAACGCAGGAAGAAATGCTTATTTATATATGCAGTGCCGGAGGAAAAAAGTGAGGACAAAGTGCTGACAACCTACAAAGTTGTGGAAGTCATCCAAAAAATGATGAAAATTAAACTTCAGTGAAGTATATATTGATGATGTGGAAAGCATATGTAAAAAACGGGGTAACAGGCTGATAGAAGTGAAGCTGTTTTCCACCCTGATGGCGGAAGTAGTGATGAGAGGCGCACAGACAATATACGGAACACAAAAATTTGGATTAAAAGAGATATGGGAAGAGAAGGGGTAAAGAATATGAACACTCTGAAGAAACATTTGGTCAGGGCTAAAATGCAAAGGTTAAGAGCCTACATTAAGGGTCAACAATTAGTGGTAACCAATGGACAATGGACTAGATTTTAGACAGTGATGAAATTACGAGAAATGGAAGAGAATATGAAAAACGAAGTGGTTATGGGGAAGAGAGTGGAAGAAAGGCAAGTCAGAGGCAGAAAAGTTAGTGAAGACGGGCATGGGGACAAAGAAAAAAAAGAAAATAGGGCATTGGAACAGAACTTGCAGCAAGAAAAGATTAGCAAGACAGAGGAAGGTGTGAATGCTATCTTCAAATCCATCGTAGAAGGAACCAGGGAAGCAGCAACTGAGATGAGGAGGGAGATAAGGAAGGAGACCCGGGAGACCAGGGCATTAGTTAAGGAGCTGATGACGGAGGCCAGTGTGAGAGAAGAAAGGAAGATACAGGGAGTGATTGTGGGGGCGGAAACACAAGATGTGTCAAGTGCTCATAAACGAAGTGAAAATACGACTGGGAGACAGGAAGAAGAAGCAAGAGGTGCCTTGGCGAAAGGGAGAAGCTTGAGCCTAAGAGAGATATGGGGTAAGAACAACAAATTGGACGAAGGCATAGTGACAAGAAGAAAAAAATCAATCAGCAGTAGGAAGTAAATTGTGTATCACATGAGTATAGTGGAGTGTGCGTGTTATTCGTAACTGTGATAAGAGTGATTAAGTAGTTAAATTAGTAGGCGGTAAAGTGTGTTTATTAAGTTCTGGCACTAGATGGTATTGGAAGGCTGTAATCAGGATGCGGCAGGTATTTGGCTAGTGAATAAGGAAGAGAATGATTGTAAATTGGATAGGTGATAAGAGTAAAGCTAATGGTAAGAATACAAGTGGCTGCAGGATGATTTTGCTTCAAAGTTGCGAGGGCATGTGTGGTAACTTTGTAAATAATCGTGAGGTTGCGTGATAAAGTTAATATGTGGAGATGGGTGGTATATGAGCTGATGGTCTAAGTTAACTGTGTGTGAATATGGTTTCATTAAATGTGGAGAGTTGTCTGGAATTATAAAAGATAATAAGTGTAGCAGGATAATAGAGTTTAACAGTGGTCAGTATCAATGAAACATAATGAGAAAAATTGCACGCCGGCACTACAGTGGATGTAACACGAAGTCAGGTTTGCAATCAAGTAGAGAAACAGAGAGGTCAGTGTGCAGGAAAGATTGCGCTGAATTGCAAACCCGGCCGGAAGTGATATACACTTTGTTTAAAGTGCAGATGCCGTCTGCCAACACCATTGACTCTACACAGAATTATTGTTATTATTTTAGTTTCTTATTATCATACTGCCATAATGCCTTATGCCATGGCCAACAGACCACCAATAAGGGTTGATCTTGCGCCAAGCGACAGTGTTTATTCTACCACATTGTCATTTTATTATTATTATTATTAATATTATTATTGCCTTTTTCCCTTGTTTTCATTTATTGCTGTAGTATCATGGCTATCGGCTCGGTGCGCTAATTGGTAGGAGATACCGATTATGTTCGCTCTATTTATTATACGTGTATGCCAGCTTAAGCATTGTCACCGGTGGTGAGTTGATAGTCGGCGGAATCATTCTTGATTTGACAAAAGAAACTAAGGAACTAACATTTTTGAAGAATTCGACTAACATTTTTGTTGTTGTAAAAATGATGTAAAATTTGTGCGTTTTATTTCTGATGAAGTTGTATTTTAAAGTATTTTCAGGACTCACTGAAGAGACAATTATTTACTTAATCATTGACATTGATATTGGAGATCTCCAGTAATATGCTTGTTTGTAACCCATTTTTTGTATCACCCTGTAGTGCCACGTGGAGGCTTCGATCACGAAATCGCTGAGTTTCGCAATCGAAACCTCTAGAATGAATTTCCCACATTCCCATTATGGTGCTGTAATTCTATTGGTGAAAATAACACTAATTTGTATTGGTGAAACTTCGGATCGAAACATATGTAGCTTCCCTGATTGGCTCTTTGAGTATTTCCCAATTTCCGGCCTTTTGGCTCCTTAGCAAGAGCAAGGCTCTGTTCAGCGTCTTTGGTTTTCGTACGTCGTAACGATCGGACGCACCTTGTAAGGTGGTCCGCTCACCGGCTCCAGCCATCCCGGGGTAAGCATGTTTTCTGTTCTCAAGTGTTAAATTAAAATGTAAATTCATTCGTTCGGAGTTTGCCTTAGACCCTGGTTTTCACCGCTTTTGATTTGTAATGCCGTAGTTCGTCAGCTAGGCATATCCTTTATTTTGGAGGCAATTCCTTTTATTAACCTTTTGTGAATATGTAAACTTTAATTTATTTTTTCCGAGTTGCCTCCAGTAATTCCGTATCAATTAGTGCACACCTGTTGAGCTTTGCGTCCCTCACTGATGTGTATTAGGAGAGGACTGCTCCTCTATAGGCCTCTGCGCTAAATTTAATTTCCGTTGTTTCCTTCCCTTGTAATATTTTTCAACTGGCCTTATATGATGTTTGTAATTAGGTCATTGTTCCCTTTAAATTTTCATTGTAAATTTCAACATCGAAATTATGCTCACTTATTTAAATGTCATTGTAATTTTGTGTAAATATTCACTTTCCTGAAGAAACACTGATAGGAACCTCGTGGTTCGATTTGATTTTTTTAAAATTAATGATGTTATTTTACCTTGTGCACTTCATACCTTGGTTCTATTCTATATGTTGAGTAAATTAGACAAAGGGTTAATGTTCTCACGTTTCTTTCCCTACAACGTCACGTAAGATCTCGTCCTCTGTAGGGTTTCCCGGCCTGCTTCCCATACGTCCTTTCTCTAGTTGTCATGCTGGTTATCCTGCGAAGCCACGTGTTGGTAAAAGGTAAAAATGTTTTCCTGGTTTATCATCGGCTGATGGTCCGACTCGTTGACTGAATGGTCATCGTACTGGCCTTCGGTTCAGAGGGTCCCGGGTTCGATTCCCGGCCGGGTCGGGGATTTTAACCTTCATTGGTTAATTCCAATGGCTCGGGAGCTGGGTGTTTGTGCTCTGTCCCCAACATACCTGCAACTCACACACCACACAACACTATCCTCCACCACAATAACACGCAGTTACCTACACATGGCAGATGCCGCCCACCCTCATCGGAGGGTCTGCCTTACAAGGGCTGCACTCGGCTAGAAATAGCCACACGAAATTATTATTATTATCATCGGCTGATGTTCGTTAAGGTTTGTTATTTAACATTATCAAATAATTACGTGTTTTATATGTATCTTGTAGTATGTGCTCTCTTCTGTTAAAAGGGGGGTTACAGCATTATTATTTTTCTCCTTTAATAGATCAATAAGGTATCCATACTGTAGATGTGGAGATGCGGCCGTGACTAGAACTGCATCCATCAGCTGATTTGTCGTTGAATCTCCAAATGACATTATTTCTGACTCAGTTTTTGTAATGAAACTATTTTTCGCTTCCCTAATTCATTTCTCAAAACACAGAAAGAAAAGAAGCACTCAAAAAGCCATTATAACGAAGTTATAACATTCCTGCAATGAAATACTAATGGCGCCTGGTGCACGTCCGTAGGCGACCTGCGCGTCGTGATGAGGATGAAATCATGAAGACGACACATACACCCAGTCCCCGTGCTAGTGAAATTAACCAATTATGGTTAAAATTCCCAACCCTGCCGGGATAGAATCCGGGATCCCAGTGACCACACACAGTTTATTTTATTTTCGTTAGCTGTCTTTTACATCGTAATGTTCATTTTAATGATTTAGTAGGGAATTCAGGTTTGTTACCTTACCACTGTTTAGAAAGAGCTAAGTTATATTTGGTCTTGTCCGGCCCCGCGGTGTAGAGGGCAACGCGTCCGCGTGTCACCGGGTTCTTTTCCCGGCAGGGTCAGGGGTTTTTAATTGTAAAGGATTAATATCCTTGCCTGGGGACTGGGTGTTTGTGTCGTCCTTAATGTTCCTTTCCTCACCTTCAACACTTTCCACTTCCGCCATTTACAAAATACACGCAGGTTTCTCGCATATGGTGCAAGTAGGAGCAAAGGATCTTTCTAGGTCGACGCCCCGAACTCGTTATTTTTTAAAAAAAGTCTTTCAGGTCTATGTGGTCATCCGCAAGTGCGGACGGACGTTTCTATTTGAGATGTACTGTATACATCAATCAAAGAGAGATCTAACTGAAATATACCCACCATCCGCGAAACTTCTAGTGCTGAATCGGTACACCTCGGTTATCTTCGAGATACGGAGTTCATTAGCCTATACCTCGCCGGTAAGACGGTGTAATCACAAAACTTCGAATACGTGAATGAATACTGATCTGCATTTAGGGCAGTCGCCCAGGTGGCAGATTCCCTATTTGTTTGTTTTCCTAGCCTTTTCCTAAATGATTTCAAAGAAATTGGAAATTTATTGAACATCTCCCTTGGTAAGTTATTCCAATCCCTAACTCCCCTTCCTATAAATGAATATTTGCCCCAGTTTGTCCTCTTGAATTCCAACTTTATCTTCATATTGTGATCTTTCCTACTTTTATAAACGCCACTCAAACTTATTCGTCTACTCATGTCATTCCACGCCATCTCTCCGCTGACAGCTCGGAACATACCACTTAGTCGAGCAGCTCTTCTTCTTTCTCTCAATTCTTCCCAACCCAAGCTTTGCAACATTTTTGTAACGCTACTCTTTTGTCGGAAACAACCCAGAACAAATCGAACTGCTTTTCTTTGGATTTTTTCCAGTTCTTGAATCAGGTAATCCTAGTGAGGGTCCCATACACTGGAACCATACTCTAGTCGGGGTCTTACCAGAGACTTATATGACCTCTCCTTTACATCCTTACTGCAACCCCTAACACCCTCATAACCATGTGCAGAGATCTGTACCCTTTATTTACAATCCCATTTATGTGATTTCCCCAATGAAGATCTTTCCGTATATTAACACCCAGATACCTACAATGATCCCCAAAAGGAACTTTCACCCCATCAACGCAGTAATTAAAAGTGAGAGGACTTTTCCTATTTGTGAAACTCACAACCTGACTTTTTAAAAATTCAACTTGTTCGGTCATTATTATTTCCCATGTTTGACTACTGTGATGTAATTCTTACGGATATAACAAAAGAATTAAGCTTGAAGCTACAACGCACTCAAAATGCTTGTCTTAGATATGCTATGGATTTACGGTATGACGCTCAAGTTTCTCCCTACTATAAACAATTATCTTGGTTACGACTACATGACAGACGTAAACTACATGCAAATACTCTTGTGTACCAGGTACTTTCGGAAGACATCCCTGCTTATCTCTCCAGCAATTTTCGTCACCTTGGTTCTTTACATCCTCATGATACTCGCTCAGTGTCCCTCCTAGAAATACCAGTCCACTGAACAACCACATACCATCGATCATTTACTATCACCGCTTCGGGATGGTGGAATGCTCTTCCCAAAGACATCAAGGATGCTGCATCAAAAAGTATATTTAAAACCTCTTACCAGCAGTTCCTCGTTAAGTGCTTCCAGCAAGGTACAGTACCTGTATGAGTGGAACGAGTGATTGTGTGCGAAAATGATATATTATTGCACAATAAATTAAATATTGGTTTAATATGATTATGGAATAATAACAATATGTGTGTGGTTAAGTGTAAGAAAGGGCCAAGAGCCCTAACATCGCCACAGAAAATAAAGGCTTTATCTATCTATCTATCAACCCCGTTTATCAACATACCATTGCCGCTGTCCATCTCACAACATTTTCGAGGTCACGTTGCAGTTGCTCACAATCTTGTAACTTATTTATCACTCTATAGAGAATGACATCATCCGCAAAAAGCCTTACCTCCAATTCCACTCCTTTACATATACCATTTATACATATATAAGAAAACAAAGGTCCGATAATACTGCCTTGAGGAATTCCCCTCTTAATTATTACAGGGTCAGACAAAGCTTCACCTACTCTAATTCTCTGAGATCTATTTTCTAGAAATATAGCAACCCATTCAGTCACTCTTTTGTCTAGTCCCATTGCACTCATTTTTGCCAGTAGTCTCCCATGATCCACCCTATCAAATGCTTTAGACATGTCAATCGCGATACAGTCCATTTGACCTCCAGAATCCAAGATATCTGCTATATCTTGCTGGAATCCTACAAGTTGAGCTTCAATGGAATAACCTTTCCTAAAACCGAATTGCCTTCTATCGAACCAGTTATTAATTTCACAAACATGTCTAATATAATCAGAAAGAATGCCTTCCCAAAGCTTACATACAATGCATGTCAAACTTACTGGCCTGTAATTTGCAGCTTTATGTCTTTCACCCTTTCCTTTATACACAGGGCCTACTATAGCAACTCTCCATTCATCTGGTATAGCTCCTCCAACCAAACAATAATCAAATAAGTACTTCAGATATGGTACTATATCCCAACCCACTGTATTTAGCGTATCCCCAGAAATCTTATCAATTCCAGCCGCTTTTCTAGTTTTCAACTTTTGTATCTTTTAGTAAATATCATTGCTATCATATGTAAATTTTAATACTTCTTTAGCATTAGTCACCTCCTCTATCTGGACATTATCCTTGGAACCAACAATCTTTACATACTGCTGACTGAATACTTCTGCCTTTTGAAGATCCTCACATACACACTCCCCCTGTTCATTAATTATTCCTGGGATGTCCTTCTTGAAACCTGTTTCTGCCTTAAAATACCTATACATACGCTTCCATTTTTCACTGAAATTTGTATGACTACCAATTATGCTTGCCATCATGTTGTCCTTAGCTGCCTTCTTTGCTAGATTCAATTTTCTAGTAAGTTCCTTCAATTTCTCCTTACTTCCACAGCCATTTCTAACTCTGTTTCTTTCCAGTCTGCACCTCCTTCTTACTCTCTTTATTTCTCTGTTATAATAAGGTGGGTCTTTACCATTCCTTACCACCCTTAAAGGTACAAACATGCTTTCGCATTCCTCAACAATTTCTTTAAACCCATCCCAGAGTCTGTTTACATTTTTATTTACCGTTTTCCACCGATCATAGTTACTTTTTAGAAACTACCTCATGCCTGCTTTATCAGCCATATGGTACTGCGTAATAGTCCTACTTTTAAGACCTTCCTTTCTATCGCATTTATTTTTAACTAACACAAAAACAGCTTCATGATCACTAATACCATCTATTACTTCAGTTTCCCTATAGAGCTCATCTGGTTTTATCAGCACCACATCCAGGATATTTTTCCCTCTGGTTGGTTCCATTACTTTCTGAATCAGCTGTCCTTCCCATATTAACTTATTTGCCATTTTTTGGCCATGCTTCCTGTCGTTTGCATTTCCTTCCCAATTGACATCTGGCAAATTCAGATTTTTAAAAAAATTCCACAGCCTGTTTCGTCATTCGACCGGGTCAGGAATGGAATAAATGAAGCCCCTATCTTGCGGCGAAGATAGGAACTGTGTCGGCTGCCGAAGCCTGTCGCACTCCTTTGGGGCAATGATTAATGAATGACAGATGAAATAAAATTATATTGGAGAGTGTTACTGGAATGAAATATGACAGGAAAAACCGGAGTACCCGGAGAAAAACCCGTCCCGCCTCTGCTTTGTCCAGCACAAATCTCACATGGAGTGACCGGGATTTGAACCACGGAACCCAGCGGTGAAAGGCCATCGCGCTGCTGCCTGGGCCACGGGGGCTCCTCCTCGGAAATATCACAGAAAAATAAAAGCAAAAATAGAAGGTAGCTGTAATAGAGAAAAAACAAAATAAACCATTGCTCTTCAGCCTGAGCAAGTGGATTGAGCGGTCGCACATACGGGAAAATACTTCACCACGACTGAGAGGATTAAACTATTTTCTGCCTCTCATCCTAACAAATCTCTAGGCAACCCTGGTAAGAAGAGGTAGGCCAGGCTAATAATTTTATTACGGGTGAAAGCATTCTCGAGACATGATGTGATGCAGCCGTGGGTTTAAGACAAAGGTTTGGAAAATCCACACTCATACTGTAGATTCAATTCAGATTTCGGCTCCATTCAGTTGGCAGTTCTACTGAAACATGCGAGTTCCCTCCTTGTCCCTCACCCCCGTGAAACAAAGTGTCACTGAAAGTTTCGCGGATAGTACCTAATGCAGAAAATGGGTGCCCAGTTTCATGAAAATCCTGGGAACAGTTCTCTAACGTAAGCTAACTACGGAGTGAAGATTTTAAAAACTTTAAAGAAAATGAGGACCAAGAAGAGCAGAGCAGAGGATTATCAAGAAGAGGAAGAATAGAGTTATGTTCAAACTTCCCTCTCCTAACTGATTTTTTCAGGAACGACAACTCTCTCATTGTGAACCAAACCTCGCCATCCTGTGGATCTTGGTGAAATGAAGATTATGCCACCGTTTTCGCTAGAAATGATAAAACATCTCAAAACAAAGTGAACCAGCCGCAGACTTCTCTAACACGTCTATCAATTAAGTAAATATGTGAGACATCTTGAGAATAGGGCCAGGAACTAGCTCTGCTCGGGTACTTTTTTAATATTTACTTTTAAGATTTGAAGTTAATTTTTGTAGATTTCTTTATTGTGACGTTGACTGTTTGTTTACGAACACTTCTGTAGATTTAGAAATATTTATGTGTATAATTTTAAGTTTTGATTTCAGAGTATTTAGTTTCGCGTTAAACTATTTCCTTGTGGTATTCCAGATTGTCTCGAAAATAGTTGATCCAAGAAACTAATAAAAGTTACAACGGTATGCGTCGCGCTATGGATATTGTCACCAATCAGCGTCGAGACTATGTACAGTACGTTTTCTCTGAACCCCAGTGCCATTAAAGGCTGAACTTGGACTTAAACGGCGTCCAGAGTAACAACGCTGAGAACTATCGCTCATTATCGCTTATTTTTATATGTCAACCCCTCCTCTAGGGGTTCTAAGGATGTCTTAACCCCACAGTACTTTTTCCAGATAGTAAGTCATGTGTGTCGGCGGGAGCATCTGCTCCTGGTAGGGCCACCCAAGCCTGACACGTCTAAGGTGATGATCCAGACTAAGAGTGATACCCTGGTCCTCCAGGTTGGGGGTTGAGCGTAGGGTTAACTCCCCTACCTCGTAAATAAACAACTGTTACGGATACCTTAAGAATGAATAAAGCAGGACTGGAAAACTTGGTGACGAACCGGCGAGAAAAACGGCTAAATAGAAGGAAAAAGGATATTATATCAGCAACGTGGAATGTTAAGACATTGAAGAGACCTGGCAAGCAGAAAGAATTAAGGAATGAAATGGGTATGGAGTGAAAATAGCAGCTCTACAGGAACTAAGATGGAAAGGGCAAGCGATGATGACGATGATGATGATGATGTCTGGACAACATATCTTGATGTACAGTGGAGAAGAAGCAGGCAGTAATGGCACAGGATTCCTCATACATAAGTCGGTAAAGCAAAGCGTCATCAACGTTACTCCAATCAATGATAAGATGTGCTCTGTGAGAATTAGGGCAACATTTTTCAACGTAACTGTGTTTTGTGTGTACGCCCCTACTGAGGAGGCAGAAGATGAGAAGAAAGATGCATTTTATACTAAATTGGAGGAAGAAATTTATAAAGTTCAAAGACAAGATGTGAAAATTATCCTTGGAGATTTAAATGCAAAAATTGGAAGAGAAGAGGTGTCCAAACACTTAGTACGGAAAGAAAGCCTGCATGAAATTAGTAATGATAACGGATTGAGATTGATTGACTTTGTGAGTGGAAAGCAGATGATAATTAAAAGTACTTGGCATCCTAGGAAAAACATTCACAAGGAGACCTGGATTTCACCAGATGGTGTGACAAGAAATCAAATAGACCATGTTATCATAGACAGGCGACATGCATCAGATATTATGGATGTTAGAAGCTGCAGAGGTGCTGATGCAGATACAGACCACTATCTTGTTAGAGTCAAGTACAGACAAAAAATAGATCTTGCAAGAACGGAAAAAGTAAGAAGAAAGGCAAAGCACAATATTGAAGGTCTAAAAAATGAGGAATTGCAAGAGAAATACAAAAAGAAAATGGCTGAATATTTGGAAGTAAAAAGGGAATTATGGGGAAAAGGAGAAGTGGAAGATAAATGGTAGATACTGAAAACAACTATCAGTGAAGTTGCAGATAGTACCCAGGAAAAGAAGAAATTGGTAAAGAGAGCAGAATGGTTTGATGAGGAATTTTCAACATTAATCCAAGAGAGGAATGATGCTACGAACAGAATGCTTCAAAGGAGAACAAGACAAACAGTAGAAGAGTATAGAGAGAAACGAAGAAGAGCAAATCAGATATGTAGATATAAGGAAAGGGCTTTTGAAAGAAAGAGAATCGAAGAACTAGATGAAATGAAGGATAGAAACGAGGTACGAAAGTTCTATGAAAGAACAAAAGACCTTAAGAGAGGATTTCACTCAAGAGCTGTTTTCTTGAAGGATAAAGATGAAAACCTTCTGGGTGATAAAAGCTAAGCGCTTGGAATATGGCAGGAGTATTTTTACGAGTTACTCAATGGAAATAATGAAGATGATAGAGAGGAGGAAAATATAAATGTTGATGGGGAAGAAAGAGAATTGGAAGGGGAATCCGTAAAACAGCCAGACTTAGAAGAGGTCAAAGCTGCAATTAATGCATTAAAGAATAATAGAGCCCCAGGTGAAGATGGAATGGAGTCAGAGCTGTTGAGATATGGAGGAGAGGGAATAGAAAAGGCTGTTAATGAATTGATTAAGGAGGTTTGCACAAAGGAGGAAATACCCAACGATTGGACATTGGGTATAATTTACCCAATACATAAAAAGGGAGATAAGGCAGTATGTGGAAATTATCGAGGGATCACCTTGCTGGATGGAACGTACTAGGTTTTTTAGTAAGGTACTAGTCTTCAGATTGGAATTATGGATGGAAAGAATATTAGGGGATTACCAAGCAGGCTTTAGAAAACATCGCTCTACACTGGATCAGATATTTATATTACGACAAGTGCTAGAGAAGTTTTATGAATATGACAAACAGCTACATCAGCTGTATGTTTATTTTAAACAGGCATATGACAGTGTAGATAGGGGTAAATTTACAAGATTATGAAATAATTTGGAATCCCGAGGGAATGGATTAGATTAACAGAAATGACCTTGAAAACAACAGTATGCAAGGTGAGAGTGGAGCAAGGTCTGTCAGAGGAGATTTTAGTGGAGAGAGGACTAAGACAGGGAGATGTACTTTCCACACTGCTTTTTAACCTAGCATTGGAAAAAGTAATCCGCCAATTGCCCATCAATCGAGGGGGAACCATTTTGAACAGATTAGTACAAATGATAGCATATGCTGATGATGTAGCAATAATTGCAAGAAATGAAAGAGCTTTTGAAGAGAGCTACTCAGTATTAGAGGATAAAGCACGGGGCCTAGGACTAGAAGTGAATATAAACAAAACAAAATATATGAAGATGGGAGATACAGAGGGAGTAAGAAGAAGGACCACGGTAAGATTAAATGGGAAGGAGTATCAAAGAGTCACATCTTTCAAATATCTGGGCTCTGTAATAACAGAGGACAATAAAACCTCCGTGGAAATACAGGAGATGATAACAAGTGGAAACCGATGCTTTTACGCCTTGCAAAATATGTTTAAATCCCGGAATGTCAGCAGGAATACAAAAATTAAAATATACACAACAGTACTAAGACCAATAGTTATGTATGGATCAGAATCCTGGGTGATGACCTCCAGAGAAGAACAGTGGCTGTTACGGTGGGAAAGGAAGATATTGAGAAAGATATTCGGTGCAAGATGGGTGGAGAATGAGGACAAATGTAGAGCTGCAAGGAGTGTTTGGCCAGCTAGATATCTATATATATATATATATATATAAAATAAGAGTTTTGTCTGTACATTGCTCAGAATTTGAAAAGGATAGTATTTCTGTATCGGTGATGTCCACAGTAACAAGGAAATGCACTTTTTACTTGTCTGTCTGTCTCTCTGTGTCTGTGTGTGTGTCTGTCTGTACACGCATCACTAGAAAACGGCTGAAGAGAATTTAATGAAAATTGGTATGTGAAGTCGGGGGATGAGCCGCTAAAATCTAGGTTATAAATCATTTTACTCACGCTGAGTGAAATGGTAGTTTAGGGGAAGGGCTAAAATTTAATTTTCAAATATTTATTTTATTAGTGGTCCTATCGATAAATACTACATAACGAAAGTTATATATAAAATTAAATTTCCGATCATTTATGTCATACAGTGTTACCGTACCGGCTTCGATAATACAGATATTCATCAATTTGTTTTTTTTTTTTTTTTTTTTTTTTTTTTTTTTTTTTTTTTTTTTGCCAAGTCCACATCAACGCCGAGCCACGAGAAAATGGGTTAACAGAATTTAATGAAAATCGGTATATGGAGTCGGGGAATAAGAAACTACAGTCTAAGCTATAAACAATTTTATTCACCCTGGGTGAAATGGTAGTTTAGGGGAAGGCGCCTAAAATTTAAATTTTAAATACCGGTACCTATGTTATTGGTGCTATCGAAACGTTCTACATAACAAAAGTTATAGACAATACAATTTCCGATCATTTGTGTTTTATTCAGTTTTACCGTACTGACTATGATAAGAGTGGTATTTCAGAGTAGGAGGAAAACTAAATGTGGAGGCCTACAATATTGAAAGTGCATAACAATGATTAACAATAACATTACACTGACCATTATTTGTTGTGATGTTCTTTGTCTCTTATGCTGTTGCTCAACTCAAATAGGCGGGATTAATGCTGCGTAACGAGTATAACAGCCTGACTGAATACTGGCGGAAAATAGCTAGGGAGTTAGAAAACGTTCTTCTCTCCTCTGGTTCATATATTTTGTGATACTGCCGGTACGTTACAGACTGGTTCATCAGAGTATTCCAGCTATTCGATCCCCACTCTGACGCACTGTTTTGAATAAGCAGTGTGCACACTTAAGGCAAACGCTTACTTAGTAGTATTAGTATGACCTGGTATAGGATTACAATTTAGAACTAATCCAAATTATAGCATCACAATTCACGAAATAACTCAAAATTTAACCCAGAAAAGAGCCGTTTCTTAAGGAAATCTTCTTCCTCTTCACTTTTATTAAATTCTACATGCATTTTATTCCAAATTAGCAGTGAGGTGGGGTTTCTCCTCTGGCTTGGAGGAAAAATTTGTCTCCAAGTCAGATAGATTTTTCCGCCGCCTGCGTAGTGAACTGAGATTTTCCGACTCAACGGCTACTCCTATTCAACAGATTAGTAAGAGGGCATAGTTTTTGCCCTAGGTGCCTCCACTATTCGACACCCCCACCCGGCCGAAGGTAAGACGAAGTGTGTTCACGGATCACGGCTCTCTGCGGCTTGGTCATTCCAGCTCTGGAACATTGGGCTGTTAGATCGGCAGAGAAAATGTGCGTTTTTTTCATTTGATCGAGTATTTCATGTAAAAGCATTGCTTTTAATTGCGCCATTCATACTGACGTCATTGTAATGACCTATGTTCATTTCAATTGGGGAAACTACTAAGAGTCTTTCTGAGGATGTAAAAAGGCAGGTGGAGAGTGAGTGTGTCATTAAAATGAAAACTCCCCAACCTGATTGTGACTGATGGTAAGCAAGGTGGCCTACCCTTACAATGAAAATTCCCTAACCCAGTCTTCTTGGTGACTTCCCCGTCGCGTTTCTACGGTAACGTTAAGTGCTACGCAATTTAATACAATCTTGCTAACAACGTGTAGAATAATGTATACAATGTAGAATTCCGCAGCGAAGCACGGGTACATCAGCTAGTTGTTACTAAAATTAAGCAGGGAAGAATTAGGTGGGCCGGTCATGTTCAGAGAAACCTGCACCGTTAAAAAAGTGTTCATAGGAAAACGTGATGGAAGGAGGAGGAGAGGAAGACCCAGGAAAAGATGGATTGATGATGTTGAGGATGACCTTAGAAAGTTAAGAGTTAAACGTTGGAGAAGAAAAGCTGAGGACCGAGATGAATGGGGGCCAAGGACCTACAAGGACTGTAGCGCCGACCAGTAAGTAAGTCATATGTGAATCAAGTTTACCTGAGAACTGTTCTGGAACATGCATGCATACATCCGTAATCTCGGTCATTTTGGACATTTTTTCTTCACCTCTTCTCATCCCTGTGCCGACAGGGCTGAAGTATGACTTGAACGACATCTGGAGTGTCACTATTCACCTGAGCGACCCATAAAACTATGGATTCTAAATTAACATTGGTCGTTTTTATACTTCACCACTTTCCATCCCCGCACAAACGGGTGTTGTGGGTGTCTTACCGCCTACAGTGTTTTTTTTTTCATGTAGTAAGTCATGTGTATCAATTAGGTTGACAATTATCCATAATCTCGCTACTGTAGAATCGTTGAGTTGACGTTGCCATGGTTACGGCCGGTCGTTTCTTCATCAGATTTCTAGAGCAGGAGTAGTACGGTACCAATATTCCATAACGGTTGGTTTTAGAGCCTATGTTAATGCGCCAACGGAAAGGAGAGGACTGTTAAAATTTCTTGCAGATAGGGTTACCCGCACGGTTTTAAAAGGTAAGTATACTGGTTTTCCATTCTGCAATTGTATCTTTGATAGACATGAAAGCAAGGAAATGTCCCCCCAAGTAAGTTCAGTGGTGGCTCTGTCACCTTTCAGCTGCATGGTACTGCGTACTGAGATGGAATGGTTATACCGCCAGAGCCTCGTCTGTAAAAGCACGGACAGAACTCAAGTCACAAGGCGGAAAGTAATCCAGTGCGATGGCTATTTCACAATGAAAATCCTTCTAGAAAAACACAGGGAATTTAATGTAGAAACACATATTGCCTTTGGGGACTTCAAAAAAGCTCTTGACAAAGTAAACCGCAATACCTTATGTACCCGGAGGTACACCTCTACCCCGCGCATTCAAAATTAGCGCCTTAAGAAACTCCTCTATCGAACAAAAGTGGAAACTGACACAACATGAACTTAGAACTTTAATTAGAAGATGTCACGACTGAAAAATTAAGTAATTTTGTTACTGTGTAGTTTCCTAAACTGATTGAATTTCTCCTTGTTTTGTTTGCCATTCATGAAGAAGTTTGGACATTTTTCCACAGATGACACTACTAAAAACTCTGATCATGCACTCTGGTTCAAGGTGCAAGAACTTATAACTTAAAGAAGTTTCATATTTCTAGGTTTTCCATAACTGATCTATGTTCATTTATTTTTGGGTTGGCAATACTGCCTTTTCTTTCCACCAGTTTTGAATCTAGCCAATCACGAAGTTTTGTAATTAATTTTCAACCAATCCCGCACTTCTTGTTCACTTTGAATCTGCCAATAAAAATTAAGAGGGTGTGTCCTGATTAGTCTTGAATGATCTCGAACCTTCCCTAAGGGTAGATAAACTGCGGCTTTTCATGTTTCCTTGCCAATTGATCGTCGTGTAAGTGTGTGTGTTAAGGCAGGAGGCAAGGCGCCTCTTTCGTCGGCAGCCAGAACTTCTACAAGGTAATAGCCACATAATTCCATCTTTCTTGCTGTATCCGCAAATTATTCCGAGGGGAAGGTCCGAATCTTTAAACATGTAACATACTTTTCTAAAATGTAAAGTTTATTTCAGCTAATGTAAAACATAAAACTTCATTAAGTCTTCAACTGTAAATCAGAGATAGAGAGTGAGTTACCCTCTCAAGCTCCCCTTCATCTTGGTTTGATGTGACTACGTTTTGTAACTGTTTTTCCTCCTATAATGTGTTAAAAGTAATTCCCATGCGAGCCATCTCAGTAGTTTGGGAATAACCCCTGTTTCATCGGCCGAGAGCCCTGTAGTTTAATTTTTCATTATCTCGGAGCGCAGTGTACGCCTCCATTCATTTTGTGTTTGGACCAGCTATCTAACCTGTTCTTTTTCGTAAAGGCCCTGTAGATTGGGTACTAAATACCCCTGTAGAAGTAAGTTCAATTTGTACATTGTGGCTTGAGAGGCCAGAGAGTGGGCAGTAAGAAACTGAGAGCATGTTTGCTCTTCTTTAAACTTTTGTAAGATTAACGAGTGCCTCTGGAAGGCTAGAGATTGCATTTTGGGAGCAAGTGCTCTTGAATTAGGGGATTTCTGCCCCTGACTAAATAATTCATTGTTTTTAATTAAAGTTTTGTAAACTGGATCCGGTATCTCGGGAATTGTAAAACTAGGGGCTTGAAGCCCATTATCTGTAAAATTCTCTATCTTGGATCTTCCTAGTCTTGCTTCTAGATTGCTTTGTATCTGACATGTTATGTGAAAAGTTGTTGAGTTTTTTTTTAAAGAAATATAATCTTCAGTTCAAGTTTTAAATTAATCTTGGTATTGTAGATAGACCCATTCACCCCGGCACCTTCTTTAACCTCTTTCTGCTCCACGGGTAACCCCGGAACACCTTACTTAATATTTTAATATCTGATCACACCCCACAACAGATGGTACAGAACATAAGTAACCTTTATGAACATAACCTGATTTCCGTAAAAGTCAACGATAAATTATCAAAGTGGAAAACAATAAGCACAGGAACAAGACAGGGTTGCGGTCTCTCTCATCTCCTGTTCATAATCTATATGAATGCTCTCATACGATAATTTAGAGAAACAAGACATGGTTCCATCCGCATTAACAGAAATCTACAGCTGAACACAATATTATTTGCAGATGACTTAGTGCTGGTCGCCACCTCAGAAGATTATTTGCAGCGTTCAATGTACAACCTAAACATAGTCTGAGGAAACTATTCAATGGAAATACCCCCTGAAAAAACTAAGATAATGGCTTTCTGTGGCAAGGAACCAGTAAGAAGCAAGATCTGCTTAAATAACAACATTTTGGAAAGAGAAAATGATTATGAATACCTTGGCTACAAACTGTCTTTCTTTGAAGAACTGGACGTACCCGAGAAAATTTCCAAATTCAACAGATGTTTGGGAATCATCAATAAAGTTTTTAGACCATCATTAGTTCAAAAACACACCCGTACAGGAATGTACAAAACCTTGGCAAGACCTGTACTTTACTATGGAAGTGAAGTGTGGACCGCGAGGAAATGCGATGAGAGAAGAATAACTTGGGGTTTTTTTTGCTTTACGTCGCACCGACACAGTTAGGTCTTATGACGACGATGGAAGAGGAAAGGTCTAGGAATGGGAAGGAACCGGCCGTGGCCTTAGTTAGGGTACAGCCCCAGTATTTGCCTGGTGTGAAAATGGGAAACCGCGGAAAACCATGTTCAGGGCTGCCGACAGTGGGGTTCGAACCCACTATCTCCCGGATGCGAGCTCTCAGCTGCGTGCCCCTAACCGCACGGCCAATTCGCCCGGTAGAAGAATAAATACAGCTGAACACAAAACAAATACAGAAGTGCTGAATGATCTTAAAAGCAGACCTGTATTGGAATACCAGAGAAATTGGCTAGAACACCTAAACAGGATGGACAGAAGCAAACTACTGCCCCGGTGGGAAGAGATCTCTGGGACGCCCCAGGAAGAGATGGCGTGAAAACGCAAATATTTTTGTATTATAGACCGAAACAGTTCTTCTCCAGGACTAATACACGAAACGATGATGATGATGATGATGGTTTAGATTGGTGGAACGGTATGGATTTGTATTAGGAACGGGCCCTATCCGTACTGCTGAGTTCGACGGATAATCATTTGTGAAATGACAAAGCAACGCGACGGCTAAGCTACCGGATATCCTCCAGGCTGTAGTGCACCGCGGATACCAAACTTTCTGTCAATTTCGCGTGGAGTGGCGATGTTCCGCCCACATCAGCCTCAGTCAGACCGGTCGATTTGCTTCATTTTTAACTGAAAGATTTGTCATCACTTCACTTCCGCCTTCCTCAAATTATTTGATTTTTTCAATGTTTTGTCTCTTTGGTTCTAATTGAGGCAGGGAGTTCGTTTTGGCCTAAGAACACTCATTGGATCAAGCTCTTTCATTTCAGATCTTAACTATTCAAATTGGTTGCTTCTGAGGAAAGTTATGACTGCACATTTAATTTGACGTCTCATTTCTTCAACATTTTTTCTCACTGAAGCAATCATATCTTTCATTCTAATTGAGGTACGGAGTTCGGTTTGGTCTAAACACACTCAGTGGGTAATAACTACTAAAATTGGTACATTCTGAGAAAAATTATAAGTACATTTGTCTCCATGACGAAGATCTTTGAAGCTCGGCGCGTGGTGTTGTTCCAAGGAATGTTTAATTCAATTTCTTTGTGTGATATATTTTCAAGTGTTTTGTTGTCATGTGCTTTATTTCATTAACTCGAAACTTTGCAAATGCATCCGTGAGGATAGTAACGAACACCACCATACTTTGTACATTGCGGGCGGAGCCAGCGGGAAACTGCTAGTTATATTTTAAAATCTACGTCACACGGAAATTCAGAATCCACGAATTTCACTTAAGAGATCAGTGTAAGAAGTAGCCACCAGAGATCGTGTCATCACCAGCACAGACATGGCAAGACTCGACTGACGCTAGAACTATATTCCTACTGAATTTTGTATATATTTAATTCATTAATCGACTAGCACTTTTACTGAGACCTTCAGTTCTTGCTATGTTCCTTCTTCCTCTCCGCCCACATCTGTTTCCGAAGCTGTTCTATGGCTGTTTTCTCCTTTCTTGTTCATCCCTGCAGATCACGTTTTGAATTTTGTCCCTACACAATTTCCTATAATGTGTATCCTTATTGTTAACTAGCTGATGTACCCGTGCTTCGCTACGGAATTCTACACTGTATACAGAATTCTAGGTTAGGTACTGTACACGTTGTGAGCAAGATTGTCTTAAATTGTATAGCTCTTAACGTTACCCTAGAAATGCAACGGGAGGTCACCAAACATATTTTCTCATAGGCTACAGTATGAAGACTGACGGAATTTTCACTGTAATGGTAGACCCAATTTCATACCATCAGTCACAATCAGGTTGGGATGTTTTCATTATAATGCCTTTTTACGTCCTCAGAAAGACTGCCTTAGTGGTTTTCCCAACTCAAATGAACATACAATGACGTCAATAGGAATGGCGCGATTAAAAGCAATGCTTTCATATTACGAAATACTCGTTCAAATGAAACACCACACATTTTCTCATTTTTAACGAACAGGACTACACTACCTATCTAACAGTCCAAAGTTCCAGACCTGGAATGACCAAACCGCAGACAGCCGTGATCCGTAAACACTCTTCGGCGGGGAGAGGGTCGAATAGTGGAGGCTCCCAGGGCAGAAACTATGCCCAATTACTATTCTGTTTCCTAGGAGTACCCGATGAGTCGGAAAATATCAATTCACTACACTGGCGGCGGAAAAATCTATCTGACTTGAAGGCAAATTTTTTCTCCAAGCCAGAAGAGAAAGTGAAGAGAAAGAAGTTTTTTTTTTTTTTTTTTTTTTTTTAAGAAACGGCTCTTTACAGAGTTGAATTTTGCGTTATTTAGTGAATATTGTTGTGCTGTAATTTGGAAAAGGCCTAAATTGTTCTTTTTTTTCCTATTTGCTTTACGTCGCACCGATACAGATAGGTCTTATGGCGACGATGGGATGGGAAAGGCCTAGGAAGTGGAAGGAAGCGGCCGTGGCCTTAATTAAGGTACAGCCCCGGCATTTGCCTGGTGTGAAAATGGGAAACCACGGAAAACCATCTTCAGGGCTGTCGACAGTCGGGCTCGAACCCACGATCTCCCGATTACTGGATACTGGCCGCACTTAAGCGACTGCAGCTATCGAGCTCGGTAAATTGTTCTTCTAGGCCAGGCCATACTACTACTACTACTACTACTAAGTGAGGCTCTGCCTTAAGTATGCACACTGCTTATTCAAAACAGCGCGTCAGAGTGGGGATCGAATAGCTGAAATACTATGATGAACCAGCTTATTACGTACCAACTGTATAAGACAATGTATGAACCAGGGGAATGGCATGCTAAAGAAGAAAGTTTTCTAACTCCCCGGCTATTTCCCGCCAATATTCAGTCAGGCTGTTATACTCGGTACGCAGCAGTAATCTCATCTATCGGAGTTGAGCGGCAGCATAAGAGACAAAGAACATCACAATAAACAATGGTCAATGTAATGTCATTGTTCGATATTATAGGCCTTCCCATTTGGTTTTCTTCCGACTCTGAAATACCACTCTTATCATAGTCAGTACGGTAAAACTGAATAAGAGACAAATGATCGGAAATTGTATTCTCTAACTTTTTATATAGTACTTTTCGATAGGACCAATAACATTGGTATTTAAAAATTACATTTTAGGCACCTTCCCCTAAACTACAATTTCATCCAGGATGAATAAAGTTGTTTATAGCTTAGACTGTAGCTTCTTTTTCCCCGACTCTATATACCGATTTTCATTAAATTCTGTTAACCCATTTTCTCGTGGCTCGGCGTTGATATGGACTTGGCAACAAAAATACAAATTCGTGAATATCTGTGTTATCCTAGCCGGTACGGTAAAAATTTATAAGACATAAATAGTCGGAAATTTAATTCTCTATAACTTTGGTTATGCAGTAGGGGAGAAGGGGGCACATTTGAACAAATTTTGAGAAATTTTTTTTTCTTACTACCCAAAATATTTTATTCATCAAAATCACAATATTCTTGAAAGAGTAACATATTATACATAGTTTCAAATGGAATGAACCACAAAATTAAGGCTCTGATGCACCCTATTAATAGAAAACGATAAGGATGTAACATGTTCATAACTACCCCACCCCTGGGGTACCTTTGAACTACACATGGGGCACTAATGAACATACATAAATCGGTACAAAATACATCAATTATGTAAGATTTGTGTTGTTTGAAGGACACTTTTCACTTGATTACATAACTTTGTCCTTGCAAAAGTTGAAGTTCACACCGAAAGTTTTCAATGCTGCACTGCGTGCAGTTCCACCTGAAGTATATGGTGGTGGAAGTTTGACAACAATATCATCTCTTTCAACTTCACTGATATCATCTATTTCCGGAAATAGAAATTTCCATGTCTCCCCGTACCTGCGCATGAATTTTATCTTATATGTAAGACTGTCGGATATTTCGATTACTTGACCTACAAACAACACCTTGTTTTTCTTTGTAGCGTATCGAATTAACAGAAAGTCACCTGTTAATATTTTTTCATTGTCTGCCATCTCAGGAGAGACCACGATTTCTTCAAATGTCTCAAAATCTGATTCATCGTGAACTGAAATATCCTCATCACTTTCACTGGACGATGAAAAAGTCAGTTGTTTCTTAGGTTTCTTCTGACTTCCTCGAAATTTGCTGTGATTGTTAGCCTCCCTGCCATATTTGTTCTTTAGAGCAGCCCTCGCTACAGTTTTCTCCTCTATGCAGTCTTTAAATGGGGTAGCTGTTAAAATACGGGATTTGGCTTTCTTTCTTTGACTTTTTTCGCAACTAGGTCCAGCTTTCGGAAAGGGTCGAACATCTTGTGGTGAAAGGTTCTCCATTTGTGATCTTTGAGTTTCCTCGCAAGGTTTTCCAGTAGGCCTGGGTGTTCCAGGCCTGGTAGCAGAAAGGGCAGAGTTCTTTGAAACAGTGACTTCCTCACTGGTAACGCATGATGGCTCAAAATCGTCATCACTGAAAGCAAGCCTAGAAAAAGGCCATTTTCCTGTCTTAGAAAAAGCAGCAGTTATGTTCTTCACAGTGAAGGAAGCTTGAAAAGCAACATTCGTTAATGCTGCTAAGTCATGAATTGTTATTGTTTTACCAGGATTAGCAGTCATCAGTCGTGCTGTGCGATTCGTAGCTTTCCTTTGAATAGCCCCATGACTCCTACATCTAGTGGCTTTAGCCAGTGTGTGCAGTGCGGGGAGAAAGTGATCAAAACGATACCATGCTCTCGGGCATACAGAATAGAATCTAGAGTGCAATGGGACTCGTCATTTTCCATTAACAAAATGATAGGGTCTTCCTTCGAACACCTAGTCATTTTCTTGACATGCTCCAGTACCATTAAAAACAAAGGTCCTGTCATCCAGCTACTTCTAGGACTATTGACTAGGCCCAGGCTTCCAGGTGGTGCACCAAACATCAGTGAGTCAGCAAGTCTCGCCCTTGGAAAGACGAAAACAGGTGGTAATCTGTTACCAACAGCATTGATTATCATACAAACTGTTATCATTGTTCCACGCTCTCCAGAAACTACTTGCCCAAGCTGCTTCACCCCCACCTGTGCAACAACATTTGGAGACTGTACAACTGTAGATACCCCCGTTTCATCGAGATTCAAGATTCTGTTGCACTGATCGGCACCAATTTAAGTGCTTGCTCATAATTGTCATAAAATTCCATTCCATTTGGTTTGTTGAACGCACAGGCTCTGGCGAGACTTGTATTTGCAGGCTTACGAAGAGCAAGTTTCTTATGTCGCTTCATAAATCCCTGTACCCAGTCAATTCCTGCAATGTTGTTTTCATCCCAGGTAGTTGGATATTTACAGCCTGATTTCTTAGCATAATCGTACGCGAATTGACGGATTTGCATGTAAGTCATTCCGTAACTAATTTGAGAACACTTAACCATGTAATCTTGTAGCATTAGCTCTTGATTTTCACTGAACACTTGCCGACTTGCATACCGCGAAGAAAACACACGAGATTTGTTTAGGTCATTCTTCTCCTTTTTAACTCTATAGTACAATGCAGTGTGAGTCATTCCATATTTTGAAGCAGCCTCCCTCAACGAAAGACTTCTCTCCATGACAGCTCTTACAGCCTCCCTTATAACTTCCTCCGGGACATCCGGTTTGTTTCTCTTCTTAATGTACGTACGAACCATAGTTTTCCTCAGTTCTAAAATAAATTCTAACTAATCAGTAGGAGTTTTTTGTTATATTTTGCTTCATAAACATGTGTACTTACAGTGGGGCACATTTGAACAGTGTTCAAATGTGCCCCCAAAGGCAGTGTTCAAATCTACCCCGCATGCAGCCATTAACCATAACCTTAAATTCTGCTGAAAAGCAAGACCTTGCAACAGCTTTGTTCTACTGGCACGCTTCACAACCCATTAATATGTAGTACTGCAGAAACAAACTTACCTTTTATGGAACAACACAGTCACAAACACCTTACAATGTTCACTTGGCAAATTTACTTTCAATGCAGCGTAATACTTGTTCATTCACCCACACCAAACACAGCAAATGAACGGCGGGAAAACAAATGTCAGCTGAAGAGCAGGAGTGCCACTCTCAAATAATGAAATTAGATATTAGGACTTTCAATTGTTTGGTGGATTATTCAAATTGTTCAAATGTGCCCCATGTTCAAATGTGCCCCCTTCTCCCCTATTTATCGATACAACTAATAATATAAGTATTTGAGAATTACATTTAGGCCTTCCCCTGAACTACCATTTCACTCTTCGTGAATAAAATTATTCATAAGCTAGATTGTAGCGACGTATTTTTATGAAGATAGGACTACTAAAAACAAATATTTGAAAATGAAATTTTAGGCCTTCCCTTAAACTACCATTTCTATCAGCGTGAATAAAAGTATTTATAGCCTAGACTGTAGTGACTTATTCCCCGACTTTGCATACCGATTTTCATTAAATTATCTTTGGCCGTTTTCTAGTGATGCGTGTACAGACAGACAGACAGACAGACAGACAGACAGACAGACAGACAGACAGACAGACAGACAGACAGACAGACAGACAGACAGACATTATGGAAAAGTAAAAAGTGCATTTCCTGGTTACTGTGGACATGACCGATACAGAAATAGCAATATTTTCAAATTCTGAGCAATGTACAGACAAAACTCTTATTTTTTATATAAATTTTTGCTCTTTTCACGTCATTTAATGTCTGTGTGGTTGTGCTTTTAGCTTTATGATTTTATTAACGACTAGCTGATGTACCCGTGCTTCGCTACGGGATTCTCAGAAAGGCCGACTCTCTGCTTTTCGTAACTGAAGTCAAATATAAGTCATTACAAAAACGTCAGTAGGAATGTAGCGATTAAAAGCAATGTTATGGTACAAAATACGGGATCAAATGAAAAACTGCATATTATCTCACTTTTAACGAACAGTACTACGGTGTCGATCTAACAGTCCAAAGCTCCAGAGCTGAAATGACCAGGCCGCAGACAGCCGCGAACACTTCTCTGCCATTATTTCGTTAAATATGCACACGTCACATTCGAATCAGTGCCTCAGAGTTGGGATTGAATAGCTCGAATGCTACGATGAACGTGTGTGTTACGTACCACTAGTATCGGAAAATTTATGAAACAGAGGAATGGTATTGCTAAAGAAGAAAGTTACCTAACTTCCAAGCCGTGTGGTTAGGGGCGTGCAGCTGTGAGCTCGCATTCGGGAGATAGTGGATTCGAACCCCACTGTCGGCATCCTTGAAGATGTTATTCCGTGGATTCCCATTTTCACATGAGGCAAATGCTGGGGCTATACCTTAATTAAGACCAAGGCCGTCCAGCCCCGCGGTGTAGGGGGCAACGCGTCCGCCTGTCACTCGGCGGCCCCGGGTTCGCTTTCCGGCCGGGTCAGGGAATTGCAATTGTAAATTATTAATATCCCTGGCCTGGGGACTGGGTGTTTGTGCCATCCTTAACGTTCCTTTCCTCACATTCGACACTACACTTCCGCAATTCTAAATACACGCAGGTTCATGATATATGGTGCAAGTAGGGGCAAAAGATGTTTATAGGTCAACACGCTGAACAAATAGCATTTAATAAAAGGCCAAGGCCGCTTCCTTCTCATTCATAGCCCTTTCCTATCCCATCATCGCCATAAGACCTAACTGTTTCGGTGCGACGTAAGGCAAATTAAAAAAAAATACTCGGTGCGCAGCAGTAATCCTATCGGAGATGAGTGGCAACAGAAGACAAAGCACATCACAACAAACGATGGTCAATGTAATGTTTTTGTTGATAAATTTTATGAGCTTTCCATATTGTAGGCCTTCACATTTAGTTTTCTTTCGACTCTGTGATCTTAGGGCGTCTTATAACATTATTTACAGCGTAGACTGTAGTTCCTTATTCTCCGACTTTACATACCGATTTTCATTAAATCTTGTCTACCCATTCTCTCATGACTCAGCGCTGATAAGGACTTAGTAACAAAAATCCAAATTCATGAATATCTCTGATCATAGCCGGTATGCTAACAATGTATAAGACATAAATAATCGGAAATATAATACTATATAACTTTAGTTATGTAGTTTATCGATACGACCACTAATAACAATTACTTGGGAATTAAATTTTAGGCCTACCCCTAAACTACCATTTCATTCAGCATGAATAAAATTATCTATGGCCTAGATTATAGTGACTTATTCCTCGACTTCCTCTACCGATTTTCGTTAAGATACGACCATTAATAACAAATATTTGAGAATTACATTTTAGACCTTCCCCAAATCTACCATTTCTCTCAGCATGAATAAAATTATGGCCTAGATTGTAGCAACTTATTACCCGACTTTGTATACCGATTTTCATTAAATCTCTTCAGCCGTTTTCTCGTGAAGCGTACAGACAGACAGACAGACAGACAGACAGACAGACAGACAGACAGAAATTACGGAAAAGTAAACATGCATTTCCTTGTTACTGTGGGCACGACTGATACAGAAATACCATTCTTTTCAAATTCTGAGCAATGTACAGACAAAACTCTTATTTTATATATATTTGTTATGTCAGCCTGTCATTATTCAATCTGTACAAGTGTCCGAAAAAAAAAAAAAAATCTTCTCCGAAAAAGCAAAAACAAAAAACAATCTTCTTTAATGCATAATGTGTACAATATTCTCCACATCCACGTAGAATTATTTATTAGATCGTGGCCTGTTATATTCTGCTTCTGTTGTCCTTGGGCCAAGTGTGCTTCTAACCAGTCTTCTTTCTATGTTCACAATGTTGTTTATTTTACCTCTACGCATTAGTTTTAGTGTTTCAGGTCTCACCATTGTATTGCAATACTGCCTTTCTTTTTTGGTACACATTTCTAGTGATCTGGAACAGTACGTTCATCTTCTTTGCTCTTATATCTGAACTCTTTTTTCATTGTTCTTTATATTTATCCATTCACCTAAATATTTAAAGGAGTTGAGTTTTTGATTTTGTTTTGATTTATGATTATTTTAACAGGACAATTTTTAACGTTTGTCATAAATTCTCCCTTCGGGAAGGAGATTTGTAAACCTATTTTTCCTGCTTGCTCTATTACGTTTTCGATTTGGATTTGGATTTTGGCGTTTTCCGGTGTGTCCGTAATCAAGGCAATGTCATCCGCGAAAGTCAAGCAATGTATGGAAATATATATATATAATCTTTTTTATATTTCAATTTAATGCCTTTCGTGTCTGATTTTCTCCACACTCTAATCACCTTCCCCAGACCACAGTTAAAAAGTAAAGGTGGCAACCCATCACCCTGCCTGACTCCTGTATATTGCATTATTTTTTTATTTTTTTATTTTTTTTTGAGAATTCTCCACAGAATCCGAATTTAGATGAGGTGATTGTTAATGTATCTTGTATAATGTTTGTATTTTTTGAATCTAACTTGAATTCTTTACAAACATTGTTTAGGGATTCTCCATCAATGAAATAATGCGTTTTCTTGAATACAAAAAAAAAAAAAAAAAAAAGTTGTATCTTGGATTCTTAGTTGTCTCAATTGCAGAATTGTTTTTTAGATTCCAGATGTGTTTTTCCGATATTCACCTTGATATTCCCCTATTTGTAGGTCTAGCTGGGGTTCTGAACGACTGAGTAGTGCTGTTTATAGAATTCTACATATCGCCGGCACAAGAGACATGCCCCTATAGTTATTTGGATTAGTTTTAGGTCCTTTCTTATGCAGAAGGTGTATGAAGGCTGTTTTCCAGTCTCCCGGAATTTAGTTCACCGAGATTTTATTTACGTATCTGGGAAGCGACCTCAGGAGAGCCTATGCGATCACCTTGAGACTCTGGCTAAATGGGGGTGTGATGCGATTATAAGAACTCACCAAGAGAGTTCTCTCAGCCTCTCACACCTCAATTCTTCGATTACTACCTACACACGGTGCCCCTGTTAAGCCGAGCAACCCACTGGAAGATTGGGTATTCAATCCCAGCGGCAAACTGGGTCGGTGAGCAGACAGGAGTGGTGGGTCAGTGGAAGGCAACGGGAAACCACCACTGTTACTTTCCCAAGACAACCTCATGGCTTTACTCAATCTCAAATTAGATTCCGGAGTAAGTCCCCCAGTCGACTCTCCGGGGGAGGGGGGGGGGGGCGAAGACAAGGCTGAGAGGAGCCTCGTAATATCAAGAATTATCTAAACCATCCTTACGAGTCGTCAGAAGAATAGCAACCTGGACCGTACGAGGTCTCTTGCAGATGGAAAAACTTCACATCATTGAAAGAGAAATGAAACTTCATGATCTGGACATACTTGGACTTAGTGAGACACATTGGAGAGGCTGTGGTCATTTTATAATTCAAACAAATAATACAGTATATTTTTCTGGAAGTGAGGGTATGAGTCAATGGTGCCGTTGTAATGATTCCAAAGAATCTTAACAATGCTGTTATGAGTTATGACCCCATCTGTGATGGAATCAACTGTATTACCTTCTCCTTGTTATATCAACATCACTCAGGTTTACGCCCTCACTTCAGTTTCACTAGAAGAAGAAACAGAAGAATTTTATGGCCATCTGGAATTTACCATCAGCAGGATACCTAAAAAGGGAATATTAGTCATCCAAGGGGATTTTAACGCGAAGATAGGTAAGACTATATATGATAGACACATGAGACCTATGGTTGGACTGTACGGTATAGGGTGAGAAATGAACGCGGAGAGCGTGTATTAGAATTTTGTGAGAATAACAACTTATCTATCAGTAACACCCTCTTCCAACATCATCCAAGGCGTCGCTACACGTGGATTTCTCCTGGGGATAAGGTTAGGATTCAAATTGATTTCATTTTGGTGAAGCAACGTTGACAGACTTCAATCCTGGATTGTAAGTCCTACCCTGGAGCAGACTGTGGTAGTGATTATATACTGCTATCTATGAAACTGAAATCACTGAAGAAGGCGAGAGTAAAACAGGTACGCATTACTGACAAACATTTTCTCCATGAGTTTGGCGAAAGAATAAGAACAAAATTCCAGCGAGTAGAGGAGGGAAGAGCTTCTTCTCAGACATGGACAAGATGAAGGAAATCATCAATTCATTCCTACCCGAACAAGTTCCTAAGACCCCTGAAGCAAAACATCCCTGGATTTCAACATCTACACTACTACTGATTGAAGAAAGGAGCACATTGAAGAAACGTGGTATACAAACTGCGGAAGATAAGGAAACATATAAAGAACTTCGCCCAAAAATACAGCGTAATTGTAGAATTGAGATGACAGTATCTTACCAATATCTGTGATGAAATAAACCACCATCACAAGCTAAATGAAACACTTGACCTCATCACCCGAGAGTTCAAACCACGTACATGGGTGATTGAAGACGCACAGGGGAATGTAATTGGTGGCAAGAAAGAAGCAATATACAGGTGGAAACAACACTGCGAAACCTTATACTGCAAAGGCAATAGCATAAGAGAAGCGAACACGAGAGTCAATAACAAACATGAGGCAGATAATTGAAAAATGCCGCGAGTTCTGTGTGCCTGCCTAATTGTTTCCTCGATTTTAAGAAGGCCTTCGACTGTGTCAAGTGGGACAAGTTGTGGGAATTGCTCAATTAATGTGGAGTCCCAAAACACTTAACGTCATTACTGAAAGGTCTTTATAATAGTCATAATGCAACCGTAAGGGTGGATGCTCAGAATTGTTTAATGTGACAAATGGAGTCAGGCAAGGTTGCATATTGTCATCCCAACTCTACAACATGCATGTAATGAGAAGAGTACTGGATGCCTGGGATAGTGGAATTTCAATCGGTGGTAACAAAATCAACAATTTACGCTTCGCTGCTGATACTACACTCATTGCAGGAAGTGGACAAGAAGTTGATGAATTGCTCTCTAGAGTGAAATCATTAATTACTAGACCAAAATCCGAACTAACATGAAAAAGACCAACCTAATGGTTATCAAACCGAGCGAGTTGGTCGTGCGGTTAGGAGCGCGCAGCTGTGAGCTGTGGGTTCGAATCCCACTGTCGGTAGCCCTGAAGATGGTTTTCCGTGGTTTCCCAGTTTCACACCAGGCAAATGCTGGGGCTGTACCTTAAGGCCACGCCCGCTTCCTTCCCATTCCTAGGCCTTTCCTGTCCCATCGTCACCATAAGACCTATCTGTGTCGGAGCGACGTAAAGCAACTAGCAAATATATATGGTTATCAACCGACAAAGTCAAATTCCAATCCAAATAACAGGATTCCCTAAAGATGTGGAGTTGGTGAATGATTGTGTATATCTGGGCTCCATAATCAGTAACACGGGAAATTGTGATAAAGAAATAAAACGACGGATTGACCTAAGTCGTACCGCAATGGTTAAACTTACAAGGATCTGGCAGAACCGGGCATTATCCAAAACAGTGAAAATACGGTTGGTGGAATCTGGTGTTTTCTGTTTTCCTGTACGGTTGTGAGACCTAGACTGTGAATCCATTGCTAGTGACAAGATCGGAATAGATGCCTCTATTATAGAAGAGCTGAGCATCACAAAACGTTTATCTTCCCGCGTTAGTGAAAGTCACCAGTTCCTGCGACGCAGTTTGAGGAGAAAAGGAGACAATTTAGAAAAGACCATTCTGCAAGGCAACACTGAAGGCACCAGAACAACAGGTAGATGGTTAGACTAAGCAAAGATCACCGGTCTACCTCTTCACAATATCTTAAGGGCTGAAGACCGCTCAGAATGGAAAAATCTCGTTAAGGATGGAGTTACTAATGAAGTGAAGGAATGAGGTCACGACGCTCATCAATGAGTAAACCGAGTGATGATGATGATGATCTTTATGTTTAGGGATATCATCATCTAGCACTTCCCATCACCACCTGCTGCGTTTTTATTTTTCAAGGACCATATAATTTCTTCTAAATCTGTGGCTGTAGATTATTATTTTTTAGTATAATTTTCACTAAAGGTAAATTTGGATTTCGTGTTATGATCATTATTTAAACCTTCAGACAAATCTGCCAATATTTTCCCAGTATTCATCTACGTGATGTCGATAGTTGGAGCATGAACATTTAAAATGGTGTATGCTTTATTTGTGGATTTGAATGTTAACTGGATCGAAGCTCACAATTGAGTCAATTATTGTATTATTTTATAAATAATGAAACCACTGCCAAAAATAGGTGCATCTTTTAATATCCTGTTCCTTGATTTGTTCTAATTGATCCTGTATTCATTTGACTCGAAGGGCTCATTGTCTAGGAAATCTGTTGTTGTTTTTAACTTCCCAACTTTAATGAGAGACTGAACATTTAATGTTGCTGTTCCCTATTTAACACCGTACCATTGGGTATGATGGGAGATTGTCCCCCTGGGGTAGTTTATCAGCTGCAGCACCCTTCGGTGACGGGACACTCCGCAGCTACTTTCCGCCATTATTAGTCGGGACGCATCGGAGATGAGTGGCAGCGGAAGAAACAAATCACACCACAACAATGGTCAATTTAATGTTATTGTTGATCATTTCGATATTAGCATATTCAGAAATTGTAAAACAAATGACAATCTCCGATTACACTCACCCAGTCAAACGACGAGGGTATCGCCCTGCAAAATTGGATTTTAGACTTTTTCTACACTACGTAAAACTATATTCCAAGTTAGCAGTCACCCAGCGCTGAGGACCTGCCGAACACCGGTAACATCAGTTGTGATCTCAGTACCGCAGACTTGTTTTATGTCTCTGTATATGTGACGTACTTCCTGGAGATGTTCCATTGTGTTCCTGGGCAAGGCTACCTACCACGCTCTACTTGACGTAATTGCAGCTTGTTGGTACACGGCAAGGTCGTTGGCCTCTCATATAAATATAGTGGGCGACCACCTCAGTCTCTCTTTCTTGTGCCGATACCTCCATTCCAGGAAGTATAGGGCTGTGCGGATGGTGGCCCAGTTGTACTTCCTCACCACCTCATGACGCGTTTCTCTGAAGGGCACCCGATCCTAAAACTGGGCTAATTGGTACGCTGGCTATTCCTATCTTAATTCTTTGAAGGGTCGGGCACTCTCAGATCATTGTTGAGAGAGAATCGTTGCCTACACAAACTACGGTGAGTTACATTAAGAATGTCAACAGCTGCAGTCGCTTAAGTGCGTCCAGTATTCGGGAGATAGTAGGTTCGAACTCCACTGTCGGCAGCCCTGAAAATGGTAGGCATACGGTTTTCGGATCTCGATGAAAAACCTGCGCCTCTGGAATTATAGCACCAGGTGTTTCAGCCGTAAAGCAGGCTCCATCCCACGTAAGTCATCTGACTGACCTCTTTTGAAAAAAGTCACTGTGTGTGTGTGTGTGTGTGTGTGTGTGTGTGTGTGTGTGTGTGTGTGTGGAGTCGAGGACGCAATGCTGTTGTTATGTGTGGTCTATATATTCCATCTTGTCAAGTATCAGACCAAGGTATTTGACCTTGCTCAACAACACCAAGTCCTTATTGCGAATTTTGAGACGAATTCTTGGCCTTCTGTTCGTAAAGGGACCGCTTCAGCAGATGCATGGAAGATGGAAGTTACTGAGCACTTGAATACTCGTATTAGAGCAAATGCAGCCATCCACAGTTTTAAGACCGTGTACAGCCATCCTCTATCAACACTGATGGTGATTACAGTTTTAAGAAGAAAAAAAGGGGTGTCCTTGGAAGAGTGAGGGTAAGGCACACATTAGACGTAAAGTCCCAGTAAAGTACTGTAACAACAATGACGAAATATCAGATTCAATTTTATAAAAAAACATTCAGATATCAAGCAAACAATGTTTATTTAAATCAAATCATTTCATATGATGGACACAGTCTGAGTGAGCGAGGGAACAAGATGAAGTCGTCAGGGTCAACAGCAAGGGTAGGATAGTGCTAGTGGTAGTTTTCAATGCGAAAGTTGGAAAGAACTGAAGGATATGAGAAGGTGATTGGTATATGTCGAGGAGACATGGAATCAAATAAGAATGGGACTTCCGTACTAGAATGTGGGCAACTGTAATGGATACATATGAGAAGATTAAGATCTGGCGCAACACGAAAATAAAGTGGAAATGTAGAAAGGCTGAGTAACTCAACTGTGGCCGAAACGATGATAATGACAACAACAACAATAATAATAATAATAATAATAATAATAATAATAATAATAATAATATGCAATTATCGCTCAAGTAGACAAATTTAAGTATCTAGGTAAAATTATTGAACGAGCAGGATTAAATCTGTTACCTAACAAAGAATTGCAAAACTTCAAAAGAGCATACAAAATTACTTAGAACAAAGACCTATATCAAAAAACACAAAATTACGACATTATAACGAAGTAGTTAAAACAGAAGCACTTTATGAATCTGAAACTATTGTAATTGGTGGCAAATCTCGAATAATGATGGAAAAAACAAGAAAGAAAAATCTTCAGGTAAATCTTAGGACCAAAATGCGAAAATGGGATTTGGATGGGAAAAAAAAAATCACGATACCTATGACGTAACAAAATCACAGATACAGTCAGGAAACAGCGATTACAATTTTATGATTACTTATATAGAATGGATAAGAACAGGCTCACTTATCCTTATCAATAAAAAATCACAATAATTAGCTAAAAGAAGTCAGTGAAGACCTAAATTAACTTGGCATTAATGAAAAAAACCATTCAAGACAGAATAAAATTCAGAATTTTAATTCACAAACATAAATTTTCTGTAAAGCCCATCCGACTAAATACGAAATGGACGGAACCGCGTAAAAAGGAACACAGCGATATTGGAAAAAAAAAGTGCTGATAAATTCAATATTGGGCATAACGAATGAAAATAATAATAATAATAATAATAATAATAATAATAATAATAATAATAATAATAATAATAATAATTGTACCGGGCGGTACACCTCCACGCCGCTAACCCGTGAAAAGATCCGGGAGATGTTTATTTGGAAAGGTATGGACGGTGAAATTCGTGAACTAGTTAAAGCTTGTAAATCTTGTTTGCTTAGTAAACCCACCATGTCCACTAAGGTAGGCCTATTGTCTTCTCATCAAGCATCGCGCCCAATGGAACGTCTGTATATCGACTACGTCGGACCCTTCCCCCAATCAAAGGGGAATGCCAACAAGTTCATCCTTGTGTGTGTAGATGGCTTCACAAGATTTTCTTGGTTATTTCCGACTAAGCTGGCTACCGCTCAGTCCACTATTTCCTGTTTAAATTCTATCTTTGCTTCTTTTGGTCTGTGTCAATATATTGTCCGATAATGCGAAAGCTTTCACATCCAATCTCTTTCGTAAGTTTTGTTTCGATCTAGCTATCTCTCATGTAACAACTTCTGCTTACTATCCTCAACCATCTCTGGCTGAACGGGTCAATCGTAATCTGAGCTGATTGCATATCAACATGAAGATCATTCTAGGTGGGACACGTCCCTGCATTGGTTAGCTTTTGCTTTGAATTCGGCGGTTCATGAATCTCATAAGTTTACTCCAGCTTCCTTGATGTTCAAGTTTGTTCCCAACACGCCGCTCTCTAACCTTTGGTCTCTTAGTGATATTCTACCTGAGACAATAGATCCGGAGAACATTAAAGATCTTTGGAAGAAGGCTAAGGCCAATCTTAAAGTGTCTCATGAAAAGGTTAGGGAAAGATATGATCGTGGACGGAGACCCACCAATTTGAAGGTAGGCGACCAAGTAATGGTCAAGAATTTTGTTCCCGCGGCCAAGCTTGCCCCCAGATTTCATGGGCCGTGTATTATTCTCGATTTCCTCATACCCGTTACTTTATTATTAAGCAATCCAGCCACCGAGAGGATCTTTAGGGTTCACCTGTCGCAGGTGAAACCTGTGTAATTTCCGCGCTAACTTAGCTGGTTTTAATTTTTTACCTTTTGAAAGAAATCTGAAGGTTATATTTTGGGTTTCATGTTGAGGCCTTCTGCCCTTTGAATCATGTCCTTTGTATTTAAATATTCATTGTACAACCTCCCCCGTCAGTTGAACTGCTGTCCTGTCCACCTAGGCCATTACCAAGCTCCCGTCTCCTGCTCAAACACACCAGTGGCTAATTAAAATGAAATAAAAACTTCCACGCCGCTGGCCCCTCAGCCTCACCACAAAGACTGTACCCGAAAATCATTATGGTCCAACAAAATTCTGCCGCTGAGATCTTAATGTTTCAGTGCCCCCGCAGCTGTGCGGCGCCGTACCGCCACTGTGGTGGAGTACGGGCTCGCTCTACTCCAGTGAGGTCAACCAGTGTACGGCGAGTCGGAGCCCTCCTCCCGGCCAAGGCTGAAGTGCGGCGCGCCACCTGCAAACTGCCCGCGGACTGTAAACAATCGTCGCGTGTGCGGCGTGCTTCACCACCACTACCCCTCTCATAGTAACGGGAGAGGTGTATCTCAGGGTACTTGAGGGGCCCGAGCGGCCTCCTCTGGACACAAGCAGCGGCGGCTGGTCTGGCCGTCAAAGTAATCGGCAACTAATGTACTTATGCAGCTACGTGGACATGCCATATCCACAATTACTACGTTTTTGGATTAAGCATCAACATCTAGTGGACTTAGAAAAATGTTTTTCTCTTCTTCCAAGAATTAGTTTTCCTTTGGAATTCAACTACTACAACCGTAGAGACCTTTCATCAAAAGCTACTACTAAGAAATTCCAAAACTGGATTTTATTTAATCCCACTTATATCAAATAACTTCTGAGACCTTCGACTACTGCAAAATTAGATTTCTCTCTTCTAAATTCTGCAACTCATCAGAAAAACTTGGACTTTCTTTAAACAATTTTTTGTTTTCTCCTGTGTCACCCACTTGGATGGACTTTTTTTTTTGGGGGGGGGGGGAGGTCTGTACCGGGCGGTACACCTCCACGCCGCTAATTCAAATATTGAGCCAGTTGAAACCTCTCTACAGGAGAAACTCTGAACTTTAAAATCTGTATTAAATCAAAGGTTTCACGGAAGATGTCTCTACTGTAAATTTTGAAGTGTTTTGAACTATGTCTATTTCGATTTGTATTTGTTTGCTCTCTAGCAAGAAGTGTGGACATTCTCTTCTAGATGGCACTACTTAAGAACTATAACTGTGCACCCTAGTGCGAAGTGAAGGAACTGTTTTTTTTTTTTTGAAGAAATTAGGTATTCATAAGTTTGTTCTTTGTTAAATTTCTTTCATTCACTTTTTGGGTTGGCAGTATAACCCTTCTCTTTCCGCCAGTTTTGAATCTGATCAATCAGTAATTTCTGTAATTAATTTTCCACCAATCCTAGATGCCTTCTTCAGTTTTGACTTGTAATCTTTAGCCGACCAATAAAAGTTTATGGGCGGGTTGTTATCATTCATGAAAGGTCTCGAATGTTCCACGAGGGTATATAAACTGCTGATTTTCTTGTCTCGGAGCCACTTCAATAACATCTTTCGCAGTGTGTGAACATATATAGCAGGGGGCGGGAAGCGCCTCTTTCTTCGGGCAGCAGTTCATCCACAAGGTAATGGCCGTTTAATAACTTTATTTCTTGCTAGCTCAGCAGTTTAACCCTCGGGGCAGGTTCGAAACTTTTCTCATGTAACCTATCTTTAAAATGTAATAGACATTTGGTAAAATTTCGTCTCTTTAACTAGAAATTGGGATAGAGAGTGCCTAACCCTCTCGAGCTCCCACTCATATTTTTTGAGGTGACTACGTTTATACTATACTAGTATAACTACGTTTTCATAACCGTTTTTCTTCTCTTCGTAATGTAATAAATTTTTCTTATCGTGTCACCTCCATAGTATAACTGGCCGAGTGCCACCTAGGTTTTAAGAAGTTTCATGTAGGAGTGCAAGCTACGCCTCCAGTCAAGTTGGTTTGTTGGGCCATTTAATTAACCCAGTGTTTGTTTTCTTCATGTGAAGGCCATGTAGGTTGGGTACAAGATACCCCCGTTTCACTGTATGTGTGCCTTAAGGGCAGTTAGGAATGAAGGTTGTTGTAGCCTTTGATAGGCTTGTAAAATTGAGAGCGGGTCTGCTCTTTTCCTCTTAACTTGGTAATTAGGAGCAAATGCTCCTCGTACTTAGGTCCGGTTTCACAGTATACGCTTAAGCCTTGGATCGGGCTTAAGCGGGAGCTTAAACTCTGGACGAGTTTCACAGTGGGGAGTGCAAGTGGTAAGCCGAGCTTATCTGTGACTGGCTTAAGCTGTATGAAACTGAGGTTTAAGCTAAGGATTCAGTTCAGATGGTAGAGCGCTGGCCTTCTTATAGCCCAACTCGGCAGGTTCGATCCTGTCTCAGTCCTGTGGTGAAGGTGCTCAAATTCATAGTTAATGCGACGTAAAACCAATAACATTAAATAACTTATATTTCTGAATATATTTCGAGGCTCGTGAAATAATACAGTTTCCGTGTTCCGATATACAGTAAAAGAGACAAAAATGTCTGTCGGTCACTTGCTTTCTTGGCTTACGCTGCGTGAACCATCAACGATAGACCCCAAGTGTAAGTGTACGAATTGTAGAGCATAGAAACCTCTACAAAAATGTCTGCGATGGTATATACCTATTTCCAACCGTTTGCCCTCTAGAAGCCATTTTATGCTATACTCAGCGGTAAAAAATATAACTCCTTAGCATTAAATAAATATTTCGATATTATTCTCCAATTCCTCATCGAAATAAATTGTTTGACCTCCTCCAGTATTTTATAAGGATTACAATAACCTTGTCAGGACATTATTTGCATGAATGGTTCAGAAGTTATGGCCATTTTAGACTGTAGTAGTAATACGTGTCAGCAGGACGGGCGAGTGACCTTTTTTAAACTTTATTTTTGTTACTATTATTGGAATCACATTTCCCGTTTTTTCTTTCTAAATTATCTTGGCTGATAAACGATGTATAACCTACAAGTCAATCAATCATAGGCTACGGATGTAAACAAAGATGAGAATTGAATCATTGCGCATGCGCAAGCATTACCAACTTCGGAGATGTTCAGCTTAGTAAAGCTGCACATGGTCCCCCTACTGTGAAACTCGTAGTGTTTAAGCCAAAGAGTAAGCCTTGCTTAAGCGGCGTGCGTGGCTTACTAAAGCTTCGGCTTAAACTCAAACTGTGAAACCGGGCCTTAGGGGTTTTTCTGCCCTTTAGCTATTGTGGTGGTGAGCTGAGAGCTCAGAAATTAATCTTGGGGCTCTGTAAATTCTTAAATTGTTAACCTGCTACTTGGTACCTGTTACATCTTTGTTATTTGTTGTCATTTGTTGATTTTGAAAAGAAAATATAACCTTTGTTAAAGTTTTAAATTAACTTTAATTTCGTAAGTTGAGACCTATTCCCGCCCGCACCTTCTTTCACCTCTAACTACCACGGATAACTCCGTAACAATAATAATAATAATAATAATAATAATAATAATAATAATAATAATAATAATAATAATAATAATAATAATAATAATAATAATAATAATAATATCTCTTCATGGTCTGTTTAACTGATGCGGATTTTCAATGATGCCGGAAGAGATTTACGCTGCTACTTCGTGTATTCCCCGCGGTCCACACTTTGGGGTTTGGTAGTGTGATGCGAACCGAGAACCAAGGAGCGCGACCCTACTGTCACAAGGCGGGATTCGATCCCACAAACGAGAAGCGAGGCGACGCCGCAATTCTCGGAAGTGCGATCTGTTTAGCCGACTGCTCCACCCTCCAGCCAAGTTTATTTTTGTTGCCATTTAAACCATGTTTCAAGGCCACATCGACACCCTCATCTATATATAGTCCAGTTCCGGAGAAAGAAAACAGCTGTTGAAGTCAAAGTTCATACATTCATCAGCATGAGTCACGTACAAGGCAGCGCACACCACAGCTATCCGTGCCATATTAACAATTGTCAGCTCGTTTCTCTTTGACGACACTCCGCCCAGCACAGTTCAGACGATCGCGGGTTCGATTTTAGCCGCGTTTGGTGCTTGTGCTCGTCGCAACAAACAATGTACTGTACACACGAAACCAGCAACAACTGGCCGTACAAACAGGGTGTTGGAAATGCGGCGGAGTTTCGTCACAAGACTGACTGTACACGCTGTTCAAGCTGTTTCAAGGTGAATCACAGCCTGCCACGTGTGTACCGCCTTGTGACGTTGATTCCAGAGACTAGTAGAAGACGCCCAGATCGACTTCCTGACTGCCTTGTTTTGCTCTCACACGTAGGCACGGTGAGGGACACGATGTTCAAAATAACGTTAAAACATCAATGAAATAGAGATCGCTCGCCTCGGGACCTAAGCCAACCTGGGCCGCTCAGAGTTACTGAAACATGAACCAGAGAGATTTCAATGTCTCACTGTAAGGAGGAAGTTATATATATATATTGCTAGTCGCTTTACGTCGCACCGACACAGATAGGTCTTATGGCGACGATGGGACAGGGAAGGGCTAGGAGTGAGAAGGAATCGGCCGTGGCCTTAAGTAAGGTACAGCCCCAGCATTTGCCTGGTGTGAAAATGGGAAACCACGGAAAACCATTGTCAGGGCTGCCGACAGTGGGGTTCGAACCTACTATCTCCCGAATACTGGATACTAGCCGCACTTAAGCGACAAGGAGGAAGCAGTCCGCTGTACAAGTATAGGGCGAAATAAAAAAATCTTGAAGACAAGATGAGCGAAGTGTGAATGAGTGCGTGAATGAGCATATTTTCATAAAAATTAGAAATGTATTTGCTAGTTGCAGGTTTTTACTGTACTTCATTCTATTATTATTATTATTATTATTATTATTATTATTATTATTATTATTATTATTATTATATCATGTTCATTTACAGTATATTGTTATATTCTACATTCTATAATTATTTCTATTGCTATTTCCATATCTGCTATTAGTACTACTACTTTCTCCGTTATGCCCGTTTACAGAGCGCGTTGGAACTTGTTAGCTTGATGAAGGTCTTCCTTCCTTCTCCTCCTCCCAAAATCTCTTCATGAACTCGCTATGTTGTTTTTTGCGTTCTTCCGTCCATTGCTTCCCTGTGGTTCGTTTAGCCTTTTCCGTGAACGTGTGCTTTGCAACCAGATTCCCAAAAGCCTTACGATCCCTGATGATATCTTCTGTGATATTCAATTCTTTTAAGTCCTGTTATATTTCCTTCTTTTCCTTTATTTCCTTTATTTGACCTCCTTTGATTTTGTTACGGAGTTATCCGTGGAAGTCAGAGGTGAAAGAAGGTGCGGGCTGGAATGGGTCTAACTACAAGTTCGAAAGATGAATTCAAATTTCAAGAAGGTTATATTTTCAAAACTTAACAATGGTGACATAGAATTTTGAGCGTACAACAAATAACAAGTTAAATCAGGTTCACAACCAAGAGAAAAATTTAAACAGTTTCCAGTAGGGGGAAATAACAAAGAAAATCAGGTACAATGCCGCTTTACAAGAAAGCACCAGTTAAGTGGTCTTTACAAATTCTGGGCTACGGGCCCAAATTCATCAATCCTTGAGCTCTCAGCTCACAATCACAAAACACCAAAGGGCAGAAAACCCTTACTTACATGGAGCATTAGCTCCCAACCTTACATTTCAAGCCTCTCTAAGGCACTTTTACCACAACACCATAAAGAGCTGACCCGCTCTCGATCTTTCAAGCCTATAAAGGCAAGAACAAACTTTTACGCAAACTGCCATCAAGGCATAATAAAGAAACAGGGCTATCTCGTACCCAATCTACTGGGCCTTAGTGTGCAAAAACCAGGTTAATTTAAATGGCCCAAAACAAAAGGATGGAGGCGTGAATTTGCACTCCTAAATCTACATTTTAAAACCTAAGTGGCTCTAGGCCGATACACAGGGGCTAATCCCAAGCTAGGGAGGTGACTCGTATGAGAAAACTTTAATACATTAAGGAAGAGAAGAAACGGTTATGAAAACGTAGTCACCTCAATTTCAAAATGAAGGGGAGCTCGAGAGGGTAAAGCACTCTCCATCCCCGCTTTACAGTAAAAGAGATTTGCAGTTTTTATTTAGACTGAAACGGAATTTACATTTTAAAGAGATGGGTTACATATTAAAGGTTTCGAACCCTCCCCGAGAGTTAGACTGCTGAGCTAGCAAGAAAAAAGATGTTAAAAGGCCATTACCTTGTTGAAGAACTGCTGTCTGAAGAACGAGGCGCTTCCCGTCCCCTGCTACATATTCACATACTGAGTAAGATGTTATACGAGTGGCCCGGAGACAAGAAAATCAGCAGTTTTTATACCCTCGCGGAAAATTCGAGACCTTTCAGGGGTAATTAAGACCCGCCCTCTTAACTTTATTGGATAGCTTAGAGCTACATATCCATATCGAAGAAGACATACATGATTGGCTGAGAATTAAAGAAATTCGGGATTGGCTAAGTTCAAACCTGGCGGAAGGAAGGATTAATATTGCCAACCCAAAAATAAAAGAACAAAATTTAGTAAAGACAACAACTTTTGAATACAAAATTTCTTCAAGAAGGTTCATTTCTTTGCACCAGAGTGCATGATCATAGTTTTTTGTAGAGACATCTTGTAGAGAACGTACACACTTCTTGATCAATGACAAAAACTCATCAAAATTCACACAGAGCCATCTTCTGAGAAACTGTTGAGTTAATACAGTTTTTTAAAGTTCAGGCTTTCTCCTGTAGAGGAGTTTCAATTGGCGCAATATTTGAACTAGCGGCGTGGAGGTGTACCGCCCGGTACAGATTTAATTATACCGAGCAGTCTTTTTTTTTGTTTTTGTTTTTTCATATCTAGTGTCGTCCATTCTACAGATGTGGCCCGAGAATTTCAATCGTCTCCTGCGTACAGTATCGGTGAACTTGTCGATTGCTTTTTACAAATTTACAGTTTTCCTTTTGATCCATATTACCATTTACATGAACGGGGCCATATATTTTCCTAACAATTTTTTGTTCTTGTTTTTCAATTTCATCAATTTTAGAGTGGCCTCGTAGAGATGTGGTTTCTGGGGCATACAACGCTTCCGGAAGAACAACAGTCTTATAATGCCGAAGTTTTGCATTTCGTGACATCACTCTTATTGTAGTGGTTCCATGTTATTCGGTATACTTTCAGGAGTTTTGGGGGCTCTTTCTAAATTAGATTTCCTGTCCAATCCGGATGGTACAATGATTTCTCCTAGATATTAGTACTACTATATAATTAAAAATATATTTATTGTATTTTTAAAATTACATTTCTGTTGAATAATTTCTTAAATATTGTGCTTAAGTGTAAGGGAGGGCCTTGAGCCCTCACTTCGACACGAATAAAGATTAACTCTTGCAAGATTCGACAAAACTGCGGTGCGAAGAAGCGTGATCCCCTTATCACGAATATTGCCAATAAATGTCTTCACAATGATCGAAACACCATTCGAGAGATCAGACTTACTTGTATCGAGATCGTGACCTTGCTGCTGCCTTACCTACCATGCGCTTCCTATTCTGTGATACCGACACACTTCTACAGCAGGAGCTAATAAGGTAGGGGGGCCAAATTCCATCCACGCACCTAATTTCGTCCCCCTAAGGATTTCGAGTTTGCACGGTTGGTACCTACACGCGTTGTCTTGTTGTGAGAGTTGGTTGTGTGCACCACGTTTAGTTTCCGGTGTACAAGGAGGAGGAGCTGAGTTACTCCTAGAGTGAGCACTGATATGTGTATGAAATACTGGACTGCATTTCAGTCGTGTGGTGTAGTTCCTGGCGTGTAATTGCTACAGCGAGTTACTGTAGCGGCCATTATAACAAATCGGGGAATGTTCGTAATTTCGTCCCCCTTCAATTTGTTATTTATGAAGTTTATTATTATTATTATTATTTTCAGATGGGAAAACGCAAACAGTGGGATAAGGAGGCTATTAAAGCAGTAAGGGACAAGGTTACAAACGTGCAAGTAAAGCGTTTAACATCCCATGAGCAACGCTGAAAGATTATGTTAAAGAGAATACAAAGAAAACATTTTTCAAAAATGGCCTACAAGTAATTCATTGTAGCGAAAGTGTTTGGCAAGGTTAGAAATGAAAGGTATATTAAAATTAATTGTGCTTTTCGTCCGCCTCTGTGGTGTAGTGGTTAGTGTGATTAGCTGCCACCCCCGGAGGCCCGGGTTCGATTCCCGGCTCTACCACGAAATTTGAAAAGTGGTACGAGGGCTGGAACGGGGTCCACACGGCCTCGGGAGGTCAACTGAGTAGAGGTGAGTTCGATTCCCACCTCAGCCATCCTGGAAGTGGTTTTCCGTGGTTTCCCACTTCTTTTCCATGCAAATGCCGGGATAGTACCTAACTTAAGGCCACGGCCGCTTCCTTCCCTCTTCCTTGTCTATCCCTTCCAATCTTTCCATCCCCCCCTCAAGGCCCTGTTCAGCATGGCAGGTGGGGCCGCCTAGGCGAGGCACTGGTCATCCTCCCCAGTTGTATCCCCCGACCCGGAGTCTGAAGCTCCAGGACACTGCCCTTAAGGCAGTAGAGGTGGGATCCCTCGCTGAGTCCGAGGGAAAACCGACCCTCGAGGGTAAGCAGATTAAGAATAAGAAGAAGAATTGTACTTTGCATAAATTTGGCAGGGGACGAAATTACGAACACATTTCTGGTAGTTGGTTACGGTGCTGGCATTTGGTCACAGGGGTCCCGGGTTCGATTCACGACAGGGTCGTGAATTTTAACCGCCATTGGTTAATTTCGCTGACACGGGGGCTGGGTGTATGTGTCGTCTTCATAATCATTTCATCCTTATCATAACGCGCAGGTCGCTTATGGGTGTCAAATCAAAAGATCTGCATCTGGCGAGCCGAATATGCCCTCGGACACTCCCGGCACTAAAAGCCATACGCCATTTCATTTTTTCTGTATCAAATTTAAACTGAGTTCAAAATTAAACCTTCTATATCGTACGTTTGAACTGCTGTTCATATTAAACCTTCTTGACATGCTATTAGTGTATTTGTGATTTTCCCAGTAAAAGGGTTAGTTTTGACTACCAGTACTACACTATTTACTTAAATGCTAATTGGACTAAAACTAGAATGTAGTATTAACATTAGAAGATTATTTGATGTGCTAGTGAGGTTAAGAAGGCCCATTCCAACAAGAGTTAATCGTTTTGGAAAATGGGATGATAGATTTAGAACTGATACGCGAACAGCAAGCATTGTCTTGTATCAAATAAAGGATGCAAATAAAACGCTATTTCGCCAGAAGCATGATACTGGTTACTTTAAGATGTTATGCTGCAGGCAGTTTTCTCATTAACGTCGGAGACTAGAGAGATATTTATGTGTCAACAACAAACAGAATACAGCCCTACGACATTTATATCAACAAATGCCAGCTACACATCAAGAAACTGCTAGGGTTTTAAGAGACTGCTATTTTTCCTAATAGTATTAGTGCAATTGACTGTACTCACATTAAAATAAAATTCTGTTACATTTTCTTTACTTAGAATAAAGTACATTACAGGCAAATTTTCCCCATGACACCAAAACGATTACGTACTTTTAGGCGTTAAATTTCTTTCTCGAAGCAAACTAACCCTATGTGATTGTAGAGTAAGATATAAACAAAGTCTCATACTGTTGATGGCATGAATAGCGTACTATAATTGTGCGCATAAAACATATTCCTGCATCAATTGTGTAATACGTTAAAGCGTCACGTGTGACACTGATTAGTCCCGCTGGTCACCATCAGAATGTTGGCCGGCATGGTAGGAGAGGTGGTGGTATACAATTTCTAACCACTAGATTGCGTGCCAAAAGCCTGGATTTAATTCGGAACCTCTCTGCCGTGTTTATATGGAGTAAGGGCATATGACGCTGTTGATGGTGATTCTCTCTTCGCAGATGTAAACCACATATTAGTAAAGCTTGTAACCCGTCGAATTTGCTTATTCACTACGTATGATCGCATTATTGTACACAAACAGCTTATATTAAAACAAACTTATGGTCACTCTGAATGAGCAGTTCGAATCGACCCTGCCTCGACTATTATTTCAATGCAGCCAACACTAGCGCAGACTTGAGCTTCGAGAGACAACACTAATTTACACGACCGAGATGTTTAAACTAAACGATGGAGGAAATTGAAGCAGGTTTAAACTAGATACAGGTACTAAGGTTAAACCGGTTAAATCTATGCGAGGTTTAATTCAACTTGGTGAAAATGGCCCTAAGTTAGGGTTTTACCCGCGACAGTCCCGGTATCACAAAGAAGTCTAAGCAACGAATTTTAACTACGGTATAGTTATGCGGATGTTGCAGTAACATTTTTATTGAGTTAGCAATAAGGTGCAATTTAGCGCGGTGGTATACCTGTTCCCTGGTGCTCGTTTGTTTAACGCTATTCCTTTTGAAATTGTTTTACTACAGTCCAATATTAGACTCTTAATATGGAAGTTGACGTCCAGAAAAAATTACGAGTAAAATCGCCACATACGAAGAAATGTTGAAATTAATTAAAAATGTAATGAAACTCAAATCGCTGGACGTAAACGGTAAGATTCCTACCACACGATATAATGTTGTTCTTTGTGAAATACTAATTACGAGGATGCGCATTACGGCGAAAATAAAGTTCATATTCGTAATCAAGGCCACCGTATGCGGAGGAGGATCATTTATTGTATTAATTATTCAATTCATTGTTAATTTAATTAGGTAGGTAATTTATTTGTCCAATACAATGTTAGACCTGTAACCGGCAAGTATTTATCTCATTTTACTTGAAAGTAAGTTGTTATGAAGTCCTCATTCGACGTACGAATAACTATGAAAAACGTCGTGCTCCATAATTATGAGCGGCGCGGAGAGATTTGGAATAACAACCAAGCTTTTGGGCACACAATCTAGTTATCACCTCTAGTACCCTGCCGACTAACATGGGACTCGAACCGATAAATAACGACCATTGCGTGCAAGTCATAGTCAGTGGCAGGAAGTGATAGCTGGACATGAAGAGCTACATAGATTGCATTATAACAACTTATTTTTCCTATAGCATCATGTACATGTAGATTCATCACGAAGTGCCTCTCCAAATTCGTCATAGCTATACTAGAGAATATTGTCCCATGAACGGTAGTTGGAGTATGCGTTTTCAACCGAACTTCTAAATAAATGTCCAAACTGCCACATAAATGTAAACTGCACTTTTATCTGCGTGTCTTAGCATATACCCTAAATATATAATAGGTACGGTAATTTGCAGTTTCAGTGCCACAGCTCATCTTCTGATATCACGCTCTTTCACTCTTCCTTCAGTCTCCAAGTAAGATTTACCTGAAGCTCAGCAATGGATAGCAAATATTATGACAATTCACGAAGGTTCAATATCATATTTTGTAAAAATTAAATGTAAATATCAATTTGCAGCTAAAATAAATGCTGACAATTAGCTACTTATGTTTATTTTCATTTAGAAAATATGTCGAAACGATTTTCAAGGACAGTATCAAACCTAGTCAATACAATACACTTATGATGATGATGATGATGATGGTGCTATGCTTAATGTTTAAAGGGACCTAACATTTAAGGTCATCGTCCCCGAAATACACTTTTAAACCCCAAACATTTACATTAAATCTACATTAACACTGCTGTGCTAGTAAAATATTTTGTATACAGGCGTCCAAGTCTGATTCTGAAAATATGGGGTTCCTAAACAAAGTACACATATGCACTATGCTATACGACTGCTATACCTCCCGGATTACAATAATCTACACCGGGCCTTTTTGGGACATAAATGACCCAGTTTTGATCAAAACTCAAAATAAATACCGATTTTTTTACTTCGTGCAACGGGACGATAAAAAATTACCGTGCATTCAAACACGTATCTGTAGTACGTATAACTGTATGTGGAAACAATGAAAAATCCGGATACATTTCATAAAAAAAAGATCATACTATACAATCCTAAAACCGATTGGCTCATTGTTTGCGAATCACATGTTATTTTAATCTGAATTTAATGGAACTCTACGGCAAACAGCTGCTGGCTGATGTTCGGTGATTTAGGAAGTGAAATAAGGATGCTTTTGTTTTCTTGAAGTGTTTTGACTATTGTAGTGGCTCCTAAACGAGACTAAGTTCAATTAATACCCATACTTAAAAGCGGTATACGCACAGCAGTTTGTATTTGAAGTGTAATGCAGAGGCTCATGATGGGCGGTCTCGTATTGCCAAGTCTCAAAAATGTGAATTATTTCAGACTCCGCAATAAACTTACGAACAGGTCTGTTCCCCTTGAAAAACCTGATAGCGACTGTTACTATTAGGCAACGAGTGAGGATAAGTTCTCCTTTCACACGGACAAATCTAAGTTTTTATTCGATGACTCAAGTCGGAAATCGCTCGAGAACTAAAGTACTGTACTACCATCAACAACAACAACAAAATCTTTAAAATTTCAATTATCTTTAAAACACAGGATGCCAATCAGTTTCATTTGCAGACGTTTTTCATATACATTTCCTTTGCTCCACACAACTCAGGCACAATAACTGAAATTGGTTGTTTTGATACTCTATTTCAGTGAAATGTAGGAGTCCCCAGTAGCTAAGGAATCTTAAGGTTATACCTTGCCTGTCATTAGTAGAGACGGCTTTCCGATAATCTGTACCATTTCTTGCTATTTCAGGCCCAATTACTGTGAACAGGAACTGAAGTGATGTGGGGGCATTTTCGAGAAAATTTTGAAAGTCTGCTGCATCATGAATTACAAGTTGTGAACGCCTTTCCAATATTTTCTTTGCCACACTTTTTGTCTGTCTTCATTGTGCTCACTAAAGCTCCAGCTTTAAGTATTTTCTTCTTCCTGACCCTATGCATCGAAACCTGAGAAACAGCTTTTGTTGGTGTGGACGCAATGTTGAAGAGGTTTGTAAACAAAGTTTATTAACTATGTAAAGAAATGCTTTCATTAACTTTACTAATTTCGTTTTGTTAACCTTGTTTATTAACTTAAGTGTGGACTAGCCATAAGTTATGTGACAGGAGATCGGAAATGTCATTTTATCCATTTTTTAAATTATTTCATTTTAGTGCCGGGAGTGTGCCTAGTTCAGGACTTTCTATTTCACTCCCAGGGGCGACCTGCGCATTTGGGTAGAGAAAGGGTGAAACCCAGTGTCGGCGCACAAGGCTTAATGTCTCCATCCGACGGACGATATCACTCCATATGAACACAGCGGAGAGCTAGTATACCAGCAGCTCTCCTATCCTGCCGAGCCAGTTTAACCACGACCACGCTTTAAAGGCGGGCTTTATAACTTTTGTTACTTACAGATAGAACTGACACTTGAAGATATTGGGAAGTTGAGAAAGTTATCATACGGTACAAACGTACAAAAGGCACCAGGTCGGTATCACGTTTCACATAACTTCTATTATGTACAGCTCATATTGACAGAGACATATGGCATTTCTTGTTTTGGTATTGTTGCTAATCAAATCGCGCATCCCTGCACTGAAATACTTAGTTTCGAGAAATAAACATACAATAAACTCGAGACATCATCTCTTTCTGCTGTACCATTCTGTCCAGAACAGTACCTTTGCCGATTGATATGGCCTGTCTAAGAAATCCTTAGCATCCGACGATGCAATAGGCTTCCAGTTTGTGACTATCTGCATCAAGGTCCAGAACTCAACTACGTACAACAGTAGTAGGAAGAAAAAAAAAACATCTTTACAGTGTTGGACAGATGCATCAACATACTCAGAAAGGCCGCCTTGGACTTCTCTATTCCGCACTTGGATGACTGATCCCAATGTCGTTAACTGACGTCCATCGGTATGTACATATCTGTACCACTTCCACGGGTTGACTGGTTTCTATTGGTTCTTGGAATAATCATATATCTTCTTTTTATGGCGAGTGACAGTGCATAATTTTGAGATGTCTCAAGACAATTCAATTCAATTCTTCTTCATCATCATCATCATCATCATCATCATCATCATCTATAGGCCCACTACACTCTCTGCAAACAACGCTGTATTATCCGCATATCGAACGCTGTAAAAACATTTTGCATTAAAAATAATAACCGTAGTTAAAACAGAAGCACTTTAAGCACCTGAAACTATTATAACTGGTGCAGAACTCAAATAAAATTATTTAAAAATTATTATTATTATTATTATTATTATTATTATTAACAAGTACACTGCAAATGGGAAACATCCCGGTGGTAATGGCCACTTACAGTAATGTAATAATAAAGTAAACATAATTACACAACAACAAACAAATAATTAAGCAAAGAACAAGAGTACAACAAACAATTCCATGGAAAGCAAATGTTACAAGAAATACTACTAGTTTAATTTTCTAAATCCAGCATCATCACATACAAATTCACACACAACTTAAGTATTTCCAGTTCTTAACACCACGGCCTACAATACTATAGCCTGAACTGACTACAGTACTAGCTTAACATTACAACTGATAATAAAGTAAAGTTAAAAACATTGGTAATTACATCATGAGTACAACAAGCACTTCCCTGCAAAGAATGCCACAAGAAAAAACTCCTAGCATACCTGCCAATTTTCAAAAAGAGAAATCCCGAAGATCCTAAAGCGGAAAATTTTTACAACACGCGCATGCGTCGCAAAGTCTTGAGACATAATGAAAAAGGACGGCAGGCGGGGACACTGATACAAGTCAAATATATGTTATGATAACCCCTGAAATTAAATACGTATACAAAGTTACATCCTGATGAGTGTTCATCTGTTTCCACTTAACACTTTCCGTGATCGTATAAAACAAGGAAATTAAGCAGAATATGCCTCCCTAAAAGACTGATAATATCGTTTCTTCGTCGAACTCATTACGAACACCACTAAAATATTAAATCGATTAACAATTCGTGACACAATTCCACGATATTCAGAACTACTTTCCTGAGAAAATCCCTCGCAGGTAACATTCATATAAACCCTTTCAACCGCTTACAGCTGAACTATCGTTCCGCTCAAAGAGGTCGAGGTGTGTCCCTTTTCCCTCCATTTGCAAGAACAGCATCATATCAAAGTGGCTTCTTTAGTCGTTCTGCTCGGTTGTGGAATGAACTCCCACCGCAGATAAAAGAACTACCTGCAGAAAAATTTTGTAAAGACGTAAAAAGGATGTATATATAACGAATCCCTCTGTACAAAACAATTTATTAACTGTGAGAATGTTCAGTATGAGTGGGAGGATGGATGAAAGTTATGGGGTCCCGAGTGATTGAGACGGTAAATGGGTATGAGTGAGCCGGCCTAGCTAAAATATATGTGGGGTTTCGAGAGAGAGAGAGAGAGACTCTCTCTCTCTCTGTGTGTGTGTGTGTGTCGAATGACTTGAATGTTGAACAGGTCTTGTGAGTATTTTGTAAATATGCCTATGTAAATACGGTAACTGTAGGCCTATATAAGAACACCATGTAGAATGTAATTGTATATTTGTATATTATAATTTTAAGTGGTGATGGAGGCACTTTTGTGTATGTGGGGCTATGCCCTTTCTCCATTCACCATCCCTAAATTGTAACTACAATTAGTGGAAAATAAATAATAATAATAATAATAATAATAATAATAATAATAATAATAATAATAATGTTACACCCACACACAAAGCGAAGCACGACGCAGTTACTAAAGTTGTTATATCACAGAACACCAATATATAAGTGATATACATAAATTCACAGCCTACTACTTTTCACAGACTTCTTTTCTTCAAAATCACAGCCTGCTACTTGTATGGGAACATCTCAGTGAATGAAGGAGCACTTGAGGCCGAACAGGTGACAAGAGCACGGTGATTATCGATACATTTACCGGTCGAATTTCAAACACTGCATCTCGTATTACCAGTTACTATAGCAAGTCAAACAAATCCGATTTGACCGCAGAAAGCGAAACCAAGCGCGGATATTCAAAATCCGTACAATGACGTCGTTTATCCGTACAGTCGTAAAACACACTCAAAATCCGTACATGTTACGGAAAAACCGGAATACTTGGCAAGTTTCACAATCTAAATAAAGCACAAATTCAGAGTCTGTAATCTACAACTAGCACTAATGGTCTTCTTAACCCTCAAACACGCGCTTATGGGGTGGAATCCACCCCAGGTCATTTTATTTCCTAGTGAAATGTACAAATAACTCTCCCGTGCTCTGCCCGCTCTTATATATTTCTGGCTGGATCCCCGCAGACAGAGTCATTCTTATATAATCTATCTTAAAATCTCCAAATAATGCAGTAATTCATATTTTACAATACAATGATATGTGGGGTGGAAAGCACCCCAACGCGTGTGTCTGCGTCCTAAAATTTGGCGCGTGTGCTTGAGGGTTAAATGACGATACCGGAAGGGAATCTGCTGCAGCTAATTTATTCCAATCCCTTACGGTCCTGTTAACGTTCGTATGCTGGTTTCTGGCCCTAATTTTATGCTTATGATCATTTCTCGATTGCTATGAGGGAGGTTCCAACCTATTCCTAATACTACTTCAGGCAGGCCTTCCCGTATAGCTCTTATAAAGACCGCACAGACGAGCTCTAGTTCTTCTAGAATTAATGGTATTCCTCCTATTCCCGGTTACAAAACGCATCGCTCTTCTTTGAATTTTTTCTAGGGAATTTATTAAACCCATCCTGTACGGATCCCGGCACGCAGATCCATATTGGAGAATCGGTGTTACCAAGTATTCACAAGCTTTACTTTTGGCAACAGAATTAGCTTTCTTGAGATTCCGCATAATAAAATGTAACGATTTCCAGGATTTCTTAACTACATTTTCAACTTGCTCTGACCAGTTTTTGAGGATTTTCTAACAGTAACACCTAAGTACTTACAACTATCAATTTCAACAACACTTTCTCCTCCAATTTCGTAATCCCCCTTTCCTGTCATTATCTTTTCCGATTTTATCGAATCAGGCATATCATTAATGAAAAATATGAAAAGAATATTGGCCCAATAACACTACCCTGAGCCACACCAGATGTAACACTTATTGGCGAAGATAGCGTTTCCCCCACTCGCATCCTCTGAGTTCTTCCGTTGAGGAGTTCTCGTATCCATTTCACAACTCTGATGTCAATGCCCGTACGCGGTAGCTTGTCAACGGGGATGTCATGTGGCACAAAAACGCTATTTGATTTACGTCGCACGGAGAGACAGGTCTTATGGCGACGATGGGACAGGAAAGGCCTAGGAGTTCGAAGGAAGCGGTCGTGGCCTTAATTAAGATATAGCCCCGGCATTTACCTGATATGAAAATGGTAAACCACGAAAAACCATTTTTAGAGCAGCCAACAGTGGGGTTCGAACCCACTATCTCCCGGATGCAAGCTCACAACTGCGCGCCCCTAATCGCACGGCCAACTCGCCCGGTAAAGACATAAATGATCGGAAATGAATTTAATAGTAAACTCTAGTTATGTGGTATTTATCTATAGAACCATTAATAACACAGATTTTTAAAAATTCAATTTTAGGCCTTAGGACTGAACTACCATTTCACTCAGCGTGAATACAAGTATTTATAGCCTAGATTGTAGTTACTTATTCCCCGACTTTACGTACTGATTTTCATTCAATTCTCTTCAGCCATTTTCCGTTATGCGCGTAAATACAGACAGACGGTATTTCTTGTTACTGTGAACACGACCGATACAGAAATTCTGAACAATGTAGAGACAAAACTTATTTTATATACTGTGTATAGATTTGAATAACTAAGTCGTACGCAACAGAAATTTAATTCATTTGTTGTAATGAGTCTTTCACTGTCACGCCCTTTGCCTTTGGCCGATACCTTCCATCTTTTTTCTCTCTGATTAGTGTTATATAGAGGATGGTTGCACTTCCTCTTAAAACAACAATCCCAACTACCACCCCGCGAGTTACCGAACATAAGGCCGAGATGACACACCCACAAGCTTCTTCCTGCGTTATTTCCGGCATACTTAGGCTGGGCTGTGCACGTTGTATGGTTGCAGTCAAACGAGAGAAAGTCTTACTGCAGCTTACCCCAAGGCCGGTGACACTGCACCAAACAGAGCTTGGAGCAAGGTTGGGAGGAGGACTCTCCCAAAACAGCTGAACTTCCTTTAATAGCTGCGGCCAGTATCCAGTATTCGGGAGATACTGCGTTCGAACCCCACTGCCGGCAGCCCTCAAGATGCTTTTCCGGAGTTTCCCATTTTCACTCCAGACAAATGCTGGGTATGTACCTTAATTAAGGCCACGGCCACTTCCCTTGAACTCCCAGCTCTTTCCTGTCCCATCGTCGCCATAAGACCTATCTGCGGCGGTGCGACGTAAAGCAACTTGTGTTGTCTTCTTTTAATTGAAACCTAAATCTACATAATAATAATATAGAACACAAAAGCAATCAGAACACAAATTAGCTGAATATCAAGCAGGATTCAGACCAAACAAATTTTTAACCTCAAAACCATACTCAAAATGCGAGCTTTCAGACAAAAACCCCTCGTATGCACATTTCTAGATTTCAAAAAAGGCTTACGATGCGATCGACAGCCCTTATTGTTCCAAATTCTAGAAGAGAGGGGACTAGATCCCAAAACACGAGAAATCAAAACAAACGCTGACTGGCACGAAATCTGAAGTGGAATTTATGAAGGAATCTCGGAACCCTCACTCCATACGAAAATCGTTATACCCTCACTCCATCTGAAGACTGCGGAGATGTTTGAAACTGAATCCAAGCACGCAACGTGCCAACATTCGACCAAGGACTCGAACCAGCTCATCACGGTGTCAGAACTTAACGATCATGCCCACCACACAGGCATTATCATGCCGATATTCAACGAGTATAGTATACCTTTTAGATAGACATATTTCCGGAGATATTTGCAAACCCGTCGTCCAGCTCCTTGGTCAGCGTCAAGGCCTGGGTTCGACTTGATAATTATTCTGATTCGCACCCTGGCTGGGTGTTTGTATTGGTCCAAACTCCTACACACAACACTCCCAACCAGCACACAAACACACAACAGCGAATAAATCTTTCCACTTAGTGTTGGCGTAAGGAAGAGCACCCGGCCGTAAAACAGGAACAAGTCTAAAAGTGCGAAACAATTCACCAGGGTGTGGAGAAAGCCGAAGACATCTACGGCAGTTATTAATTTAAAAATAGCATAGTATACCGCCTGGAGAAACGACTTGTATATAAACTTATTCGTGGGATTCCCTGTGAAACCATCGCCCGCCTTATCAACAGCATGTTGACCAATAGAATGTTCAGAGTCATGACGGGTGATTCAACGAGTCACCGAAGAAGTTCAATAACGGTCTACCTCAAGGATCCGTACTTCCTCTACTCCTTTTCACTTTACATTGCCGACATGCGGACACCACATCCAGAATATTTGGTTATGTGGATGACTGGGCTAGGTATTGAAGATGTCGTCACTTACGATTTCACTGCCCTTATAAATTACTTTTCTAAATGGGGACTTCAGCCAAGCATGACCAAAACAGTAGTTTCTATCTCCATCTTAACAACCACGAAGAAATGTTTATTTTAGAAATATATCATTAAACCACAACACGTTTCCAACGTACCTTGGAATTATGCTACATAGAACTCTATCCTTCTAGCAACTCCTAACGTGTAGTACCACAAAACTAAACACAACATGGAGATGAAGTGCCACTACCCTTCGCTGCTCAGCTGTTGGTCTATTACTTTCTGCTCCGGTTTGGTTAAACAGTCCAGAGAATTGATGTACAACTCAACACATGTCACCAGCAAGCCAGCGGTTCCCTGTAGTGGGCTCAAAGCAAAGAATCCACCCCTATGCGCAGTCGAGAACTATATGCACCACTGGAACTCAACTTGTGCTTTTGAATTACACGGTAAGGACAGATCTACCCGGAAGGAAGTTAGCATCTCCCGCGTGTGTCAGACTGTGGCTGATCTTTGAGAGCTTACCATGGCAACCTCGAGGATTTTGTGCGCGCAACAGTTAAGTGAGTGGAGTATCTAAGATGATGATGATGATATTTGTTG